>NC_059401.1:10639084-10945470 GCF_905220565.1 Melitaea cinxia
CGTCTATAAGCTACGGTAATCGCTTACAATCAGGTGAGCTTGTTCGCCGATCTAGTTACATAAAATAAATAAAATAATTTTGTTATTGTTTACTTATACTCATACAGACCTTACAGCACTCATAGGATAAAAGTAAATAAAACCTATATAAAAATATTCCCGTAATTAAAATAATATTGTTGATTTTACATTCGAGTAGATCTTATCGTCTACGAGTTTAACAGTATTAATTTATTTATTCTTTTGATGTGTAATTAACCTTTATGTAGAATATTACGTTTAATATAATGAAAAATTATTAGCACGACATTTTAAAGGATTGCAGGCGACGATTTTATGCGATATTAAGTTATTCAATATTTATGAACTTAAATACGTCGTCGCTTTAGCTCACGTCACAAGAAGTTTTATTCGGGCTATGATGTAAAATGTCACATCACTCGCGTCATGTCACGTCGCTTACTTCGCTTTGGCGCTTTAGTTTTCGTTCGAACACGCACTTGTATTACCTTAATGAAGCCATTACATAATAATGACACTAATGCCATGTATACGTAAAACCAATTACGTATTAATAGACGTTAATAGAGTATATTACGACTCATCTTGTGATTTTCGTACTATTATAACTGTGTCGACGAAAATGACGTTTTACTCTATTGTAACTGATTTGCGTTTTCAAGAATATTTTCTTGTAAAGGTCCAATTAGAATCGATTCGTAACTTCGCTTTTACGGAAACTTTATAGCAACCATTTGTAATACTTTTCGAAATTTGGTGCGATGCAAATTTAGCGATCAATAGCTTTTGTAAATGGTTGCAAGTCAGTAGCGCTGTATTTACTTCGGTAAGTAAACCGACGCTTTACTTTGAAGTGTCGATCAAAGACATTGGACAAAGTCAAAGTCGGTTGCGACCTCGAAGTTTTCCCATTTGCATCACTTAAGGCAAGGAAAGGCTTAAAGTGACGTCGTGATTAGCAACCTTCAGTAGAATCCGGCTCTGGTTTTGTTTGCTCGTTATCTTGGGAACAATAATATTTTAACTTCAAACTTCTGTGATTTTACGCATTATTGTTTTATATTAATTCCTTAAATTACATCGTCTTTGTTTCCTTGCCTTATTGTTATCATTTTGAGCTTCTGATTCGTTATAATGTAAGATTTTCTTATCAAACTTGACCAAAATTTATTTTCATGTCATAAAATAACTAATTATTCAAGTACAGTATTTGTACTTTAGTTAAATTATTGTTTCAATTTTTGTTTATTGATTTATTTATTTAAAGCATGATAACTATTAATACACCAACTTATCTATATAGTAATACGTGAAGCAATAACTTTGTACCCCTTTTTAAGAAAATTGGGCGGATAGTTTATAGGGAGACGGAGTGGAAAACGCAAATATTTTTTTTAAAATTATGCGTAAAATATATATTAAATCAACAATAAAAAAAAATTAAACACACTCATATGTGTTTGACATACACACCAATATATACTGATTTTTTTCTTATTATTATAGAAGTATAGTCCTTAACAACAGAACCTTAATAATGTTCAAACTTATAATTTAAATTAATTTTGGTCGAATTTCGACCGCTAAGCGACCACTAGTTTTTATAAAAATATGTATAATGCAGTAAAGTCCTTAATCCATTTCACAAGATTGAAGGGTAAATTGACATTTGGAGTATATCGGTTGTTTAAGGTAACTTAATGGATAAGTGATGGATGAATTCTCGAACATAGTATTTCAATCTATGTCGTTGATAAGTGTAAATCCACGTGGAAATTTTGCATCTTAACTTTAAAGGGTTGTGAATGTTAGGCCCTATGAAGAGAAGCTTTGAATTAGCTAAAATAATTTTGCGGTTACTTTGTTAAAATATGAACGTATTCTTTGGTTTCTTACACAGTTCAAACAAAATCTCCTTTTTTATAATATGTTTCTCAATTTTGTCGTAAATTATAAAATTAAGTATTTAAAATTAAGTTAATGTAAATTAATCAAAGCACAAAGTTCTTAGATTTTTTTTACACAAATTTTAAATTATTCAATGGAATTGGCATGAGATTAATCTAATATATAAAATTCTCGTGTCGCGGTGTTTGTAGTTAAACTCCTCCGAAACGGCTTGACCGATTCTCATGAAATTTTGTGTGCATATTGGGTAAGTCTGGGTTTATTTTGCGAAGTGGATAATTTGAAGTTACAATTTTAATATTATTCTCGTTTCAATATAACGATTGTTGCTTTTTTCATCAAAATAACAAATATTCAAACCATCAAAGCACCTATATATATATACATGTGTGCTTAAATAGCAGCACGACAGCTTAATAGGTATTAAAAAGTTTAACAAAAAAGTTTAAGTGACTTCATTAGAACTTTAAACAGAACAAGATTAAATAAAACATACAAACTACAAACGTACGAATTTAATAAAGCTGGCCTTAACAATGTATTATGTATAACAAGACTTTAAAAAAAGTAATATTTGAGTTTCTTTCCGTTTCGTTTAAGTAGAGCTTACATTCCTAATTTGGTACTTAAACTAAATAAATTTTGACAAATTGAAGCTCTCTGATAATTACGTGCCAAACTGTCAGAAACGACTGTCAATTATAGTTGGCGGTGCTACATTCCATTGTCTTTATCAACGTTAAACTTTAAGTTAATAATAAATAATTTTTAATTAATTAGTTAAACAAAATTCATGTTTGTCCCTGATTGCTGTGTTTAATTATATTACTTAATTAATGTTATTTCGTGCACTTCGGTTTTGATACAATGACAGTGTAATAATATATTTTTCAACTAACAATAGCAAAAATGAAATTATTCGTAAAAACAAGATTTTTTTATAAATACTAGCTGACCCCGAAAACGTTGTTCTGCTATATATGTTATTAACTAAAGATGCATTTTGCTCTAGTCACACAGTTACGGATAAACGTGACGACATTTTTTTAAAAGTGGAGCTAGATCGACATTTGAGTAGTTACGGTATAGCTGGAGATCTGAGAATTGACCATAAAATAGTTTCTACTAATTTGAAAAAAGGCTGGCTATATAAAAAAGGGTGCCACAAGAACTCACTGAAAGAACCCGAATGGACTTATTTGTAATTCTCTCTTAAAACGTAATGGTATCGAACTGTTTTTGTATAGATTAGTGGTGACGAAAAGCGTATCACCTACAATAATAATGTATGAAAGAGATCGTGGTCAAAGGTCGGTCAAGCGAATAAAAATACGAATAAACTTTTTCCGCGACCTGATATTCTGTTACTGGCGTTACTTTTACCATGGAATAATAAAAGTAGTTTACTTTTAAACTATACTAGTCTAGTACATTTCCATTTTACTAATATTATTTAACTTGCAATGTTTGTAAATACGTAAATAATTATATTTAGGTCAAATCTCGCGAGTTGAATTTGGACCCACTTCCCAATGTCCGATGGAGCTGAAACTTGAATTCACCTTTAGTTCTGATAACAATTTTCTTGTAAATAATAAATATTATATTTAATCCTTAGTGACAGCAGCGACAAACTGACGGAGTACTTATTTTTGTACAAACCCTTACTGGATTTAAATTGTAGAATACAATACTGGAGTACTGGCTCAGAAATGACAAATGGGATTGTAATTACAGATACAAGAAAAAAAAATATTTTGAAGTATTCAAAATTTCTTGAGAAATTATTAGAGTGATCGTTGCGTGCGATCAAATGCATCTTAATAATAGTTATTAAATTCTATAAGACGCGAGTTTTCGTCGGAGCTTCAAGCCTTTTAAACATTTTTGACAAATACTGGTGTATTACGAAAAAAACAGACTCAAGATATCCACCCTCACAAAATTGCGGATTTTATATTTTTGTACGTACCTATGATAAATATACTCGTAGAGACGTCGTTGGTAAATCTAGCAGCAGACGCTACATAGCGTCGACTAAAGTCGAATTTTGAAAGATGAATTAGAAACAAATTTTATATCCTACGAAGGAGACACATTGTATGTTAGTTCGGTTTTGATGAAAATGCATTCTTATATTAAGCATGACTTGAAAAAAATCGTAAGAATAAAACGGGTAATGAGAGAACGAGATCTACACTACTATTACTATCTACACTACTATTATATATATACTTTTTATATTATATACACTACTATTTATACAAAAACAGACAAACTTCTATATTATATAAAATTGTACAATGCAATAAAATGATAGGGTGGACATCTTTTCAGTGCATTGAAGTGCAGTGCTTGGTTTAAAAAAAAAAATTAATATTTTTTATTTTCGAAATATAACTACCCTAGGATTTGAGTGTCGTGTTGGGGGTCGTAGCCCAGACCTCAAGAAATACCCCTTCTAAATACAAATAACTACGTGCGTGAGGATCGAACCCGAACGCTTTGCATTAGTCAGTTTCTTGATGCACCAAACACGATGTGATATTTACTCCAAAAGTTTTATTTGTTGAACGTGATATGTCTGTTAAAGCAAATCTTCCTAAAAGTGTGCCAGTTTGCCAAGTATTGGACGGTTTGTGAAGCTGGGTGTATGTATAGTTTCCTCGATAAAAATTTACGTTGTTACCGATTTTTTAACCGACTTCCAAAAAAGGAGGAGGTTCTCAATTCAACTGTATTTTTTTTTAATGTATGTTCAGAACTTTTGACTGGGTGGAGCGATTTCGACAAATTTTTTTCAATCGAAAGGTGGTGTGTGCCAATTGGTCCCATTTAAATTTATTTGAGATCTAACAACTACTTTTCGAGTTATATCTAATAATGCGTTTTTACTTGACGCTTTTTTCGTCGACCTACGTTGTATTATACCGCATAACTTTCTACTGGATATACTGATTTTGATAATTAAACATGTTCGAGTTTAATAAGTGGGAGTCCATAAATTACGTGAGGTTTTTTATAAATTTTCTGTCCCTCTCTCCCCCTTGGTGAGATGTCGTAAGATTTTATTCAAACCCCTCCCCCATCCCCCAATCTCACGTGAGATTTTTCAAAATGTGGGTTTCTTACGTAAACGCGTTGGATTGTTATTGTAAAAAGAAAAAAAATGCTTCGTGCTTTTATTTACTTGTTAAGACTAGTAATCAATATTGCTGAGAGTTTTATTAGAAATGTAATAAAAATTTAACAATAGACTACTTAAATAATACTTTTCAATCAGGAAAAAATTGCGTGATATTTGCCTTGGCCCCCCTCTCTCTAACGTAAGGTTAGATGAGATTTGGCTGGACCCCCTCTCCCCCTTAAACATCTCACGTATTTTATGAACGCCTTTTAAGTCTCATGTATGCTTTAAATCTTTCAAACGATTTATACTGTAACAATTAAATTAATTAGACTTTAATTTATAAATTTGAAAGTGCTAAAGCTACCTACACTTATAATTGGCATGCGTATTAAACACAATATTATTATTTAATTTGTGAAGGTTTAATATGGTATATTAGTGCTTTTAAAATAAAGTTAATTAGATTTTGAAGTTGTCTTTTTAAGGTATCAAATTGAATATTAAATTTTATAAATATTAAATGTATATTTTATGGTGAGTTATAAAAAAATAATTCAAACTTAAGTATTTTTCGATGAAATGATACATTAGTTAGAGTATCCATCACGTGTAAATTGCCCGGATGGACCACTTAGCTACTGTCCGTACCCGGATGCTACCCTCCAACGTGCTTCTTCCTGTAAACGCTTGTATCAAAATCTTAAGCAATTACGAATTACGCGCCGTTTTCTCAAAACGAATTCTTCTTAATCTTTTATACCCTATAAAATAGAATTAATATATATGTTATTTAATAAAACACTAACGTGTGGAATTTAAGTAAGAATCAGATCAATATCTTATCAGCTAATTATAATATCTGATCGGTTCTTCCAGATAAACTATTATTTTTTTTCGTTAAAAAGAGGGCCTTTATAAGAAAACTCATTATGACAAATTATTTTTAGTGCTACGTAATCTTGTCGACTCAACTTCCTGTTAATGGTAGTATTTGTTTAATTTCATTGTAAAATGATAAACTGTAGATCAACGGCTAACCTATGTATGTTGATAATCGTAGGGACTATAAAGGAGCTAGATCAATTAAAAATCATTAATTACTTGATTGATGCAGGAAATCAATCATTCTAAAGCAACCAGGACACTTGACCTAAAAGTTATGAGTTTTCTTTGATTATTACAAGTTAAATTCAGTATTTTGTGGTCTAGACGCACAAATTACAAATACATGTTGAAAATATATTGACAAGTAGCTTGAATGTATGAGTTGTTAAGCAACGTTGTTATAAAAAAATTAAAGAAGAATTATACCTTTTTTGATTTGGTTTAGAATTTGTCTTGATGTTGTGAATAGGTATGTTTAGCAGAACCTATTCAAGGTCTTTTAGTTTGAAGCATTTATATACCTTTACATTTGAACAAGTTTATATAAGTTGTTCACAATACACTTAACAATTTTCATTAACTATGATTATAATTAACCAAGCAAAAAAAAATCTAACTTATTCAGATTGTGCAAAACAACTTTAAGTAAAATAATTATTTCAGTAGGAAACGCCACCTTTTATTATAACCCAACTACCTACTTCTAACAAGCGTACGAAGGATATTGGAATTTATATTATAAAGCAAGCTCCCCGACTGAGTCAATCTATTAATATTGTATATTTTTCCTATAAGGGTAAGCCGTTCGATAGGTTTAGGGTATAAGAAATAATCGTTTATATTACAGAGGCCGTTTTATTACCTTCATAATAAAATTACATACATAATCGTCGTCATGTTATAAATGTGTATGTATATTTTTTTGTCTATATCAGATCATAATAAATTGTCAGTAAACAAATAATTGTGTTTGCTCGCAAACGAAAAAGAAACCGACTTCAATTACATCAAAAAGTAATACAACGTAGATCGAAAAAATTGTCAAGTAAATAAGCATAATTATAAATACAGATATATATCTCAAAACGTACTTATCAAATCTCAATCATATTTAAATGGAACCACATGACTAGTACCACCTTTGAATTAAAACAAGTCATCGAAGTCGGTCCACCCAGTCAAAAGTTCTGAGGTGACATACATATAATTGTGTTTGCTCGCAAACGAAAAAAAAAACCGACTTCAATTACATCGACGAGTAATACAACGTAGATCGACGAAAAAATAGTCAAGTAACTAGGCGTTATCAAAGATTACTCAAAAAGTAGTTATCAGATCTCAATAAAATTTATATGTGACCACATGACAAACTCCTCTCCAAATCTCCTTTCCAACAAAAAAAGAATTATCAAAATCGGTACATCCAGTAGAAAGTTATGCGGTATAATACAACGTAGGTCGACGAAAACAGCGTCAAGTAAAAACGCATTATTAGATATAACTCGAAAAGTACTTGTTAGATCTCAAATAAATTTAAATGGGACCAATTGACACACACCACCTTTCAAAAAAAAAAAAAAAAAAAAAAAATTGTCGAAATCGGTCCACACGGGCAAAAGTTCTGATGTAACATACATTAAAAAAAAATACAGTCGAATTGAGAACCTTCTCCTTTTTTGGAAGTCGGTTAGGAAATTAAAAAAATGTTTAGATTATTATCATATATCATAATTTAACATTAAATCATAATTCAATTAAATATACTAATCTGTTTTCCTTTCATGAATTATATTGAATTAACTTACGTTTCTTGCTTTCAGATGTTTAAAGGAGTGTAGTGTTACGCGTTGCTAAGCTGAAATGAACCGAAGAGCAGAGAGCTGTCCCGTTATTACATTAGTGCCACAGAAACGCCGTTAATAGAATTACGAATGTAGTTTAAACCAACTATGACGAAGCCAAAACGAGAATTATATCGTATTTGTATCGCTATCATTAATGTTTGCAACATTTAGCTGATGCGTTTATAAAAATAGTTCACAATTTGTCAATTATGACATCGTAGCTAAAAGTTCCCTGTGTGGCTACGGTAGTAAAGAATATAGCCACCCCCTTTCTTCCCGTGGGTGTCGTAAGAGGCAACTAAGGGATAACATAGTTCCATTACCACCTTGGAACTTATAAAGCCGACCGATGGCGGGATAACCATCCAACTGCTGGCTTTGAAATACACAGGCCGAAGACGGGCAGCAGGTCTTCGGTGCGACAAAGACAGACCTGCAGTCACCAACCCGCCTGCCCAGCATGGTGACTATGGGCAAAACACATGAGATCGCGCTATTTTTGGCGTGAACTTGTGGAGGTCTGTGTCCAGCGGTAGAATGTGATAGGCTGAAATGATGATGATGACGATGAGCTAAAAGTTATTTTTTATCGTTTTTAAATATATCTTTCAGGTTTTTTAACATTTATGCAGTAATCACTTTTTCACAGAAATACAGAACTATTTAAATCGTAATAAATGGAAGTAAAAAACTTTTTAAACACAGGTTTATTTTAAATTTGCTAAAAAACGCCTTTAAAACTATCTACATATTACGAAATTAATTACATGATACCTATAAAAGCTCGAGATTCGAGTACTCTTATTTACTTAGTTTGAAAATTAAAATCAATTAGATCAAGTTATTTTCTTCTTTAACTACACATAGGTAAATCTCGCATCATGTTTTTATATATTAATGGTGTAATGACGTTATGTGTTAATAGTAAAAGTTTATTTTATTATTTTTAGGGCATTCAAAATAAAAGCTTTTAACTATTTTTTATTTTTTAGTTATCGCTGAACAGGTTTCTCAGTCTGGTATTCTCAGTAAATCCTTTAATTTGATACCTATAATCTAGGAAAGCATAAAAACAAAGTCGCCATATTTGCAAGTCTGCCATATTAGATTTATAGTGACATCACTTTAATTTTCGAATTGCTCTCAACAGCCCCTTTCATTATGTAGTTCAGTATGTGATGTTAATATTGTAGGAACATATTAAAAATATCATGTCCGCCACAATGGGTATTTCTCCATGTTGGATTTTGAATGACGTCACATAGCTTACCATGCATTTTCACCCAAAGTAAACTTTAATACAAAAATTCAGCTCGAGTGTTTGAAAATATATGACCGGTTGATGATATTGAGGATATAAAATGAGCTATGGTTGGGATCTCTCTCAAAGATAGGATTAGAAGTCAGATTATCCGCGAGAGAACGACAGGAGCTCTGGTATAGACCAACAAATAATATTGAATTGTTCAAATTACAAAATGAACATGTCTACAATCTTCGGTTTTATTTGCTATGTTTTAGTTATAATATTAGTTGGTTTGAATTGTGCTCAAATATGCTTTAAATACACTGTCGGGCAAATATTTTTCTTTTGTTTGGAAGAAAGGGTTTAATTTAAAAATGTATTAAATTTTAAACATTATTACAAAGAGTATCAAGATTCAAGTAATCTAACAACTTAATTGTTGTTCAGATTGAAGGTCTTTTGAATGTTAAGCCTCTTTAATTTCTTTTCCGCTATAAGGTAATAATTTAATATTTTATAAGTTTCGAAGAAAAGGGAATTTTAATCGTGCCTCTCGTTTGAAAGTCCAAATAAAAAAGTAACATTTTAGATAAATAAAGTTACAAACACATGATGCACGAACACACACAAACAAACACATACACACACCCTGTTTTTTTTAAAACTGGTCTCTATCTTTGTCTTTAAACTAATACGACATTCAATAAGCTTACCCTACGTCATTACGTAAGAAAAGTTAGCAAAATATTAGTTTTACTACAAGTAAGTAGTACTTTGAAAATTTTACAAATTACATTTACAAAAAAATACCACACTGTATAAATACATACTATGCCTATTGTAAAAAAAAAAAAAAAAAAACTATATAAACGGTTTCTTTCTGAAATACGAAGCTGACGTTATTGTTTTGTAAAAGTCGATACCATCTGCAGGCTGAAAACCCATTGAGCACGTGTGAAACGTACTCAGAAATAGAACGTAGTGTTTTTCTTACTTAAGTGGCTTATACGGCATAACTTTCCATACGGCAATTCACATAACGCATTTTACTGCCTTTTTATGACTTTTATTATTTATTTTTATACTATTAATGTCCGATTTGCACATATCAGTACTGTAACTTCACTGATATGTGTGAATCGGCCATTAGGAGTAAAAATATATTTGACTAGGATCCAGCTTCGACTTCGCACAGGTTAAATACGACAACACATTACATACGAAATTTAAAAATAATTTGATTCCCTAATATTTTTCAAACATAATGTACCTAGCATATGTCACCCGCGGATAGTGTAGCTTCCCAACAGTGAAAAAAATATTCAAATTGGTTCAGTAGTTTCGGAGCCTATTCAATGCAAACAAACAATTAAATCTTTTCTCTTTATAATATTATAGTATAGATACCGGATTGAAGTGTTATAATGTAACTTATAGAAATATAGGTATGTTAGTTTGGAACGATTGTATTATATTTTAATTTTTCATTTTCTACATAAACAGCACTAATGATATAGGTTTAAAAGGCAACATAACGCTGTACACTAATGATACAGGTCTGTTTTACTACCGCAGCTCCTTACATTCAATTATACAAGACGCACAAAATAAATTGATTTAGCTCAAAAAATAATCAATAATATACTTACTACAAACACTTCATAAGCAAAGAATTATTATATTTAAAACAAAAATATTTCTGACTATCAGCTTCTTAAGATAAATGATATAGAAATTGTGTTCTACAATTTACGCGAATTTTACTCATTATAATGATATGGAAATTAATAAGACTGACAGTTATCTGATATAGACGCCACATATCGAAAAAATTAGAAATAAGCTTAACCCCCCGTTCCCTCACTGAACTCTTACGAAGTATTACAAAACATTTTCCTCAAAAAGTTCGATACCTTATTTATACCATATAGATTATTTAATGGAAATCTGGAGCTCAACAACAAAAAGCGATCAAGATTTAATGCAAAGAGTTCAAAGTAAATTGCTAAAGATCCGAATCGATAAGAAGGTTATAATTATTTAACTAACACATAGGAAAATCCAAAAAACTAAATTATTAAATGTTACTGAAATGTGTACACGTAAAATACTTGCTTACTAACATAAAAAAAAAAAAATTGTCGAAATATACGCAAATAAATTTTACTAAGAAAGCTCAAGTAATAAAATTGTTTTTAAAGAACGCGTGCTAAGAATATTTTTTGAAGACTTGAAATTATATAACAAAGTTACTAGTGACTAAGAAGTCACAATATATACAAACATATAGAAATCACTTAAAACTTTATGAAATGAAGAATTGCTATAGCTAAAAATTTTATCCTATTAACAAAAATAACACTACGGTAATTTTAACATTAAAACAATAATGGTTTAAAAAAAATACAAAAAAATGTACGAATACATAATTAAATATAATTATGACGGCGCGAGACACTCCCCGGTATACAAAACACGTTTCTACGAATTTCTTCTACTTATATCAACGCAATATCACAGTGTACAATACGTAATTAAATCTGTTTGTTACACCATATAACACCTTTTTTCGTGATAGGTATATGAAAATAGATGAAATACAAGTCGAAATGTTCTTATTTCGTTCGATTTTTACGACAAAAGGAACGATCCTTTTTGTTTTGTGCGGTTTCTAACTGACGGTCGAGCTACAGCAATTTAGGTTTCTTATTCGAGTCGTCTGACTATTAACATTAATATTGTTTCAGTATAAATGTTTGAATTGTTATTCATTGAAATATTGTTATCGAGCATAACGTTTATATATATTGTTAAAAGCGTAGTAAAATTAAAGTGATTGTTTTGCATCCAAAATAGTTTTATTCTGAAACGAATTATCACAAAGTACCTATTGCACGATCATGATTATGTTGAAGCTAGTGAAGTCATATTGATGACGTCAGTTTATTATGAAGCTTACTCTAGATACCTCTTTTCCCTTATATACATATAAAAAATAGTTAATTAAAAAAAAATGTGAAACTAAAAATCAATTTTGTTACCCTGAAGTGCCATCTGCCGCTTTTAATGAAAGTAGTATGTAGTTCGCGCTAATCGCGCAGTTGAACGCTGTTTATCGTGAATGTTTCATTTTTACCCAGTTTTTGTATAGAATCGCATAAATCGCAATCGCAATAATATTCCATGGATAAAATACTAATTGTAAATTTTGTAACATTTCTCATGTCAGTGAACTTGTTAATTCTGTATGAGAATAAAGTTTATATATCCACAAGTAAATCCAGCTAACAATAATATCGAAGTTCCGTTCTACTTTTAGTCAGTTTAAAAGTAACTGGCTTGTAACAACAGTAGTCTTCCTTAGCAAAAACCAAAAATGAATTTGCTTTCTTAATATGATTAAAGTTGAGTTAAACTTATTTTTGATCAACTTCAAATAAGAAGGTTTTCAATTTGACGATATTTTTTATCATAAAACTAACTTCATAACTTTATACTGGGTATACCGAATTTGATGGTTCTTTTTTACCGACTTCAAAAAAAGGAGGAGGTTACTCAATTCGAACGCATATATACATTTTTTTTTATGTATGTTCGGGGATAACTCCGTCGTTTATGAACCGATTTTGATAATAATTTTTTTTTGGTGGAAAGGAGATATCCCTAGTTTGGTACCATGATAAGGAATCCAGGATTTGATGATGGGATCCCAGAGAAATCGAGGGAAACTCCGAAAATCCGCATAACTTTTTACTGGGTGTATCGATTTTGATGATTTTTAATTTAATCAAAAGCCGATGTTTATCATGTGGTCTCATTTAATTTAATTTCATCGAGATCTGATTACAACTTTTAGAGTAACCTTTGATAATGCATATTTACTTGATTATTTTTTCGTCTACCTACGTTGTATTACTTGTCGATATAATTGAAGTCGGTTTTTCTTCGTTTGCCTGCAAACAAAATTATATTCGAAAGCTTGCACTTGTCGTGTGGTCCGATCTAAATTGGATCGAGATCGGTCGTGTACTGTTTGAGTTACTGCTAATAATGCCTATTTGATTGACTATTTTACTGATAACGTATTGATTTTCGATATAATTGAAATCGGTTTTATTTCGTTTTAAACATTGATTTCGCATAATGTAATACACATACTTAACGAATGTCAAAATGATCGATATTCTTAAATAACTCACTGAGGCTACGGTATCAAAATCAACATATGCATACTATACAAGGCTGCTACCGAAGGCAATTCAGTTTACGCGTCGATTTCATTCGATATTGTCCGTGGCATCATTTCATAAAAGGTTTTGATTAGTTTAGGTTAGAAAATTAAATATTAAATAGATAATTAGATGTAGTACGTGACTTATCTGAAATCAATTATTAATTATACAACTTAACTTAGTTGTAGCGTAAGTATTGTTTTTTTTTGTACAATTGATTATAATTGTATACAGAAAATTTGCACGTTAAACATATACGCAAGGTTACAAATAATATTGTTGTATAAGCACAGACCGACTCAGTAGCCGTCATTGTATAATTATATAAAAAATACAAAAGTAAGTATTACATACTTCTCAAACTACAATACCATTTTATATATTAGATATTATCAATATTGTTTGAAATTTGAAAACTTAGCAGTTTACATCAATAGAGTTTTGATAGTTTTAAGTATGTTGCTTTAATGAGTAGCATCAACTTGTTGTTCCCTACTTGACATAATTATAATACATGTTATTATAATTCAAAATGCGGTGAAAATTGAGCAGAAAAAGCTGCAGGGGAGCAGATAAGCGGTTAAATTTGTTATGAGTAGCTTTTTTAAAATACTTAGGGGAAAGGCAGGCGTACTTGTTAGCCTTATCGTGATACCATATCCTACGGACTCTTGTAACACCAGGAGCTTCACAAGTGTGTTAGCGATACTATCTTATGATGGAATATGGTCATTGATCTATAGGAGGCTACTTTACTACTGCCGTTTAATTTTAATTTAACCGAAATAAGCATAGGGCTAATGTGGGAAACATAAAATAAATGTCTCTTTAGAAGTGTTGTGAACCTATGGTAAGTAAGTAAGGTGGCCAAAACTACTGGAGAGAGTCAGGGGTAGGGCTGCAGGCACCCATAGGCCACGATAACCGCTTACTGTCAGGAGGGAGGGCCGACGCTTGTTGGCCACCAAATGTATAAAAAAATTGAACAAAGTTAAATTTGATTTAAGCATTTTCTGTTTCGTAATAACGCTACACTACAACCCTACTTGTTTTATTCGCGGTAAGAATAGCAGAGCTTTATTAGAACACTTTAGAGATCTCAGACGGGCAGAAACGTAATATAAAATAATACGACTTTTTTGTATACGGTAATATTATCGTTAGAATGCATATAATAGCAGCTATGCTGTGTTAGAAATAAACATAAGATAGTTTTATATTAAAAATTACTAATCCTAATTCTCAATATTTTTAATATTTTATAAACGATATCCGCCAACCGACATTGGAGAAGCGTGGTGGATTAAGCTCTGATCCTTCTCCTTCATAGGGAAAGAGGTCTATGGTTATTACAGGCTGAAAGATATTACAAGAGGCGAAGGATATTACAGGCTGAAGCGTAAACGATAATATATATTTTTTTTTTTATGTCACTAGGTCGGCAAACAAGCGTACGGCTCACCTGATGGTAAGCGATTACCGTAGCTTATAGACACCTGCAACACCAGAAGCATCGCAAGCGCGTTGCCGACCCAATCCCCAATCCCCCCAGGAGCTCTGGTCACCTTACTCACCAACAGGAACACAATACTGCTTGAAAACAGTATTATTTTGCTGTGATCTTCTGTAAGGTCGAGGTACTACCCCAGTCGGGCTGCTCCATATTTTGAGCAGGAAATTCCTGCTGTGCCCTACCTCAGTTAAAATAATGTAAGAAGTAATGATGTTAAGATTTTAGTGAAATTTAGCATAAGATGTACTTAAATATCACAATGGGTAATTGTCTGCTATTGAAACAACTCGTCCCTTGATAGGGAAATACTCAATCCGCGCCATTGATCCACTGCAGACTTTCCTACACGTTGCAGTATTTTACTGACATTGGTTTCTTAACGATGGTTTCTTTCGCTGCCACAAAATTTTTAATGACGATTTTTTTATAAGAAATTTTTTTGTGTTAAAATAATTAGTGTCAACTTAGTATCACCTTTCAAAGTAGACCTATCTGGTCTGTTATGGCTATTTAACATACCTAAATATATAATTTTATTATTATTTTTTTAATTTTAAAGAGCTTAAGTAAATAAAGAAAAATATTATAGAATTGAAAGACCTATAAACTTTTTCTTAATTATTATTTACTCTTATTTTTAAGATACTACCCTATCGACCTAAAAGAAATAGGAGACTGAAGGTCAGCTAATAATAAAATAGGTTGTTATGTTTTATTTCGTAACAATCGTACTTATGATCACTATAATCTTAAATAACGCATTATCACTAAAACAACGTTAAGGTGTCTTAAGTCTTAACTAACTAGATAATATTATCATCATCAAATCAATAATGTTTTATAATGTCCTTTATATTTTTATTCTATTATAAATATATTTTTGATTTTGATTATTTTGGTTGCGATAATGATGGGGTGTCACTTTCTTTTTTTTAAATTGTTAGAGTAAAGTGTATTAATGTAGTCATATTTAAGTTCAAATATTTTAATTATTTATGATTTTTGTGCTTTTAATCATTGTTTTCTAAAGTGTTATGTACACTTGTAAGTGACATGCATATCAGATACTTTGATAATTATTATATATTGTTTAATTTTAAATTTTGTAGTGCTTTGAAATAAATAAATAAATAAAATAAAATTATAAAACGAGGTGAATATAGCCACATTTGACACAATAGTAACTGAATGACAAGCTTTATGTACTCCAATCTTTCTGTCCCTATTTCAAAATGAATGATACAAAAACTAAGGACGTTACTCGCACGTGTTACAAGTACCTACTATGTTGAGCGATTCTAACACACGTTTCAAACTAAGACCTAATGTAACTCGTGTTCAGTAAAAGTCGTGTAAGCTTTAATTTATAGCTGTTATTAATCCTAATAGTTTTTTTTTCTTATTATAATCTTTTGACCATTCTCTCAGTGTAAAATTTTTAAAAGAAATTGATGACATTTTGAAATATTACGCATTAGTGTAATTTACGCGTATTTATATTTATCAACTAGCTGTGCCCGCGACTTTGTCCGCGTTGTATTTAACACAAAAGTTATTGTTTAATTATCAGTTTTTTTTTAAATAATAATAATAAACATCTACACAATACACAACCGGTCGTCTGTTCCTAAAGTAATTAATGCTTGTGTATAGGTAACATTCGACTGGTATAGCTACATTTTTTTTTCGATAAACATACTTATAAATAATACGTATATACATATATAAATAATCATAAAATAAATAAATTCTAAAATAAAAGTAGCCTAAGTTACTCCTTATTAAATCAGATATCTGCCAGTGAAAGTCCTGTCAAAATCAGTCTAGCCGTTTCAGAGATTAGCTGGAACAGACAGACAGTAATAATTAAGGTAAGGTGCCATATAAAAAAAAAAATTAAACAAAAATTTATAAATAATAATATATAAAAAAAAATAATATTTATCTATATCTTTTTGCATGTAAGATATCAATTAATTAATAATAATTAAAATAATTTTGGTGGACTTACGTCTGCATTAGGGACACTAAGTTAGAATAATTGCTTTTCTTAATGCTGCAGTAGTGTAGGTACCAAGTAACGATTGCTGACAAAAATATAAATTGGTATAACAAAAGCACGGACATTATAAGCCTGTGGATATATATATATATATATATATATATATATATATATATATATATATATATATATATAAAACAGACAGACAAAATTGTAAAAAAAAATATATTTTGGTATATGCACTGTTAACTGCATTAAGTAAAGAGCGCTTATTTTATTATTTCAAACAGACACTCATTTACACACAATTTTATTTATTTGTATAGAAGAAAAACACGAATGTACGGAAATGTTGTTTCTGCTACTGTCGGCGCTGTGCGTCACATTTTTTTCATTGATGAAAATGCAAAACTCTTTATGTTATAGTTAAACAATGTTTGTCTGTATGTTTTAGGTAAATAGATAAATAATTCCTTTTTATTCTTTCTATTCTTATAAACTTTCGGTAAATTATCAGAAGAAAAAAGAAGAAAAATTAAATAGAGTCAAAATTTTGTGGGATAATCATCTAAAATTAAAGTTCTAAGCTTTAAATATGTGATTAAATTTCATTTGACTTATAAATAGTAAATTAATTGTTGTAACAGTGTCGATAGTGAATGCTGTCTAATCTTTATGAAAATTATATAATATAGTAAAAATTGCAAAAACCTAACTACTCGTAATATAAATAAGTTAAAAGTTTTGAAAAAAACTAAAATAAATGGTAACTTATATTTAAAGAAGTTTTTTTAAAACTATTATTAGGTACTGAAGTTTCAACAAAAAAAAAGTCTTATCATTGTAATTTATTATAGGTATTAAATACATTCTGTATTAAACAAATAAAATTATTTATACTCTGACAAAAATTAAACAAAGTTACAATATTACGTATTTTCTTTGAGTCACGCTTACCGTCGTCAGCTTGTGACAATGGCTCCACCTTATTAATATCCCTTATATAAACAGCTGTCGATGTGACAAAATCGAAATGGAACTACATAAAACTACACAATAATATTAGAACAAAATATATTAAAACAAACTTTTAGTTAATAAATGACACGAAACTTTTAGTTATGAAGAAAATTTTACGTTCTTAATAAATTCTTAATGTTTAATCTTGAGGAAACCTGTGGATTTTGCGCAGAGGACTTCGAGACCAGAGACAGAGACCCCGCCTTAGAAGCAAGTTCTCTAAGTGAACAAGCTGCATCTCTTCCACTAGCAAAGACGCATCGCACCCGGCGTATTCGATGGACTGTCTTGTTAGGACAGTACTCCTATCACTACATAGTATAAAGTAATAATTAAAAATAAAATAATTGTGTTTGCTCGCAAACGAAAAAAAAACCGACTTCAATTACATCGACAAGTAATACAACGTAGATCGACGATAAAATAGTCAAGCAACTACGCGTTATCAAAGATTACTCAAAAATCACTTATCAGATCTCGATAAAATTTATATGTGACCACATGATAAACACCAGCTTTCGATTAAATTAAAAATTATCAAAATCGGTACACCCAGTAAAAAGTTATTACGGATTTTCGAGAGTTTCCCTCGATTTCTCTGGGATCCCATCATCAGATCCTGGTTTCCTTATCACGGTACCAAACTAGGGATATTCCCTTTCCAACAAAAAAAGAATTATCAAAATCGGTACATGCAGTAGAAAGTTATGCGGTATAATACAACGTAGGTCGACGAAAAAAGCGTCAAGTAAAAACGCATTATTAGATATAACTCGAAAAGTAGTTGTTAGATCTCAAATAAATTTAAATGGGACCAATTTACACACACCACCTTTCGATTAAAACAAAATTTGTCGAAATCGGTCCACACGGTCAAAAGTTCTGATGTAACATACGTAAAAAAAAAAAAAAAAAACCGACTTCAATTACATCGACAGTAATACAACGTAGATCGACGATAAAATAGTCAAGCAACTACGCGTTATCAAAGATTACTCAAAAATCACTTATCAGATCTCGATAAAATTTATATGTGACCACATGATAAACACCAGCTTTCGATTAAATTAAAAATTATCAAAATCATGGGTGGGTTGGAGTAAAGCGTGATGGGTATGAAAGAGTTCTGGGTACGTTTGGGGACGAAAGAGTGAATGACAATGGGAGAAGTCTGCTTGAAGTATGCTTGGAATGGAATCTTTGCGTGGTCAACACAATGTTTGAACACAAAAAGATCCATTTGTATACAAGAAATGAGGGTGAGTCTAGAAGTATGATTGATTTTGTAATTGTGGATGAAAGACTGAGAAAGAAAGTGCTTGACACTCGGGCATACCACGGTGTTGGTCTCGACACAGACCACTTCCTAGTCATAGCCCGAATACGTGGCCTCTTTAAACGATGGCGTCACCGAGGGGCCGAGCCTACGAGTGTTTTAGCCAGAATAAAAGTGGAAAATCTACAAGGAAAAGAAAAGAAAGATGAGTATGTAGAGAAACTGAAAGAAAGTTTTAACGGCATAGAAGAGATAGGTGTGATTGAGAATTTGTGGGAGACTTTTAAGAAAGGGGTCGTGAATAGTGCTATTGAGGTGTGCGGGGTAGCTAAAAGAAGGAAAGGAAGAAAGAACTATAATGTGTGGATGGATAAAGATGTACAAAAGGCTGTGCAAGAAAAGAAGAAAGCGTGGTTGGATTAGTTAGCAACAAAAGCTAACCAAAAGGTTCAAAAGGCAACGGATGACGAGGTAAAGGAAGCAAGAACGAAGTATAAAAGATTGAAATCAGTAGCGAAAGAAGTTGTGTCTAGAAAGAAAGAAGAACGAAAGGATGATTTTGATAGGAGGCTCACTGAAGATTTCCAGTGAAACATTAAGTTTTTCTGGAAATCCATCAAAACAGCCAGAGGAAAAATTTCTCCCTCGGAGCTGAGCGCAATCAGGAGTCAAGATGGGAGCGTTATAAATGGAGAAGAATGTGTGTTAAAGAGATGGAAAGAGTATTTTGAATGTGTGTTTGAAAGAGAGGAAGTGCAGGTACAACATCCGGCACCTTCCATTGAGAGTAGCATAAATGTCGATGAAAGTGAGATAAGCATGGATGAAATAGTGAAAGCGCTGAAAAGTATGAGATTAGGTAAGGCTGCAGGGTATGACAGGATCACCGTCGAGATGCTGAGGGCTGGACAGGGTATAGTGGCTAGCCAGCTGTACTGCCTTTTCAATTTGTGCTGGCGAAATGGGCAAGTACCGGAAGACTGGTGCAAAGCCGTAATCGTGCCGTTGTATAAGGGAAAAGGGTCATGGCAGGACTGCATAAATTACCGCGGCATAAGCCTTCTCAGCGTCGTCGGTAAATTGTATGCGAAAGTGTTGATTGAAAGGGTTGTGAATGAAACAGATGAAAAAGTATGGGATGCACAAGCGGGATTTAGAAAGGGAATGGGATGTACGGATCAGGTCTTTTCCTTGCGGTGCATAGCCGAAAAGTTTTTAGCAAAAAACAAAAAGGTCTATTGCGCGTTCGTGGATCTGGAAAAGGCCTATGATAGAGTGGTGAGGAATGAATTGTGGTCAGCATTGTCCGTGTACGGTGTGAGCGGCGCACTCATGCGAGCACTACAATCTCTTTATAGGGATTCTAGTGCTTGTGTGAGGATAAACGGGGATACACTGAATGGGGCATACACTGAATGGTTTAATATCGAAAAAGGTGTTAGACAGGGATGTGTAGCGTCACCGTGGCTGTTTAACTTGTTCATGGACAATTGCTTGACAGAGTTAAAAGAGAATGAAAGTGGGTTGAGAATGGGTGAGTTACTCGTCAAATGTCTTCTCTATGCTGATGACCAAGTACTACTTGCGTCCTCGGCCGAGGAGTTGCAGGAGATGGTAACTGCTATGAGTGGAGCTTTTGTTAGAAAGGGAATGAAGATGAATGTAAAGAAGACGAAAGTGATGGTGTTTGAAAGAGATGAGGTAGTGACAGACTGTAATATCGTGATTGGAGATGAACAAATTGAACAGGTGAATGAGTTTGTGTATCTGGGTTCGAAGTTTACAAGAGATGGAAAGTGTGAGAGTGATATTGAAAGAAGAGTGAATGCAGGAAACATGGTGAACGGAGCTTTGAACTCCTTTATGAGCAGTTGGAAGGTGTCTAAAAAGGCTCGTTTGGCTGTGCATGAGGGGGTGTTGCTTCCGACACTCATGTACGGAAGTGAAAGTTGGGTATGGCAGAAGAGACATGAAAGCAGAATAAATGCAGTTGAGATGAGAGCGTTAAGAAGTATGATAGGAGTTAAACTGAGTGACAGGATGAGAAATAGTGAGATAAAGAAACGGTGTGGTCTGAAAGAAGATGTAGTGACAAAAATTGAGAAAGGTATGCTGAGATGGTTTGGTCATGTCGAGAGAATGAATGAAGAACGACTGACGAAAAAAGTGTATAAGGCGAGTGTGAGTGGAAGTGTTGGAAGGGGTAGACCTAGGCGGACATTTCAAGACCAAATCGGGGACGTCTTGAAAAAAGGCCAGGTCAAGAGTACCCTAAACCGACGAGCATGTATGAAGGGAATAATGAAAGTGGATGAAGCGAAACAAGTATGTAAGGATCGTAGCAAGTGGAAAGAAGTGGTCTCTGCCTACCCCTACGGGAAAGAGGCGTGATTATTATGTATGTATGTATGGTACACCCAGTAAAAAGTTATTACGGATTTTCGAGAGTTTCCCTCGATTTCTCTGGGATCCCATCATCAGATCCTGGTTTCCTTATCACGGTACCAAACTAGGGATATTCCCTTTCCAACAAAAAAAGAATTATCAAAATCGGTACATGCAGTAGAAAGTTATGCGGTATAATACAACGTAGGTCGACGAAAAAAGCGTCAAGTAAAAACGCATTATTAGATATAACTCGAAAAGTAGTTGTTAGATCTCAAATAAATTTAAATGGGACCAATTGATACACACCACCTTTCGATCAAAAAAAAAAAAAATTGTCGAAATCGGTCCACACGGTCAAAAGTTCTGATGTAACATACATAAAAAAAAAAAAAAATACAGTCGAATTGAGAACCTCCTCTTTTTTTGGAAGTCGGTTAAAAAAAATACAGTCGAATTGAGAACCTCCTCCTCTTTTGGAAGTCGGTTAAAAAAACAAAAAACCCGCCTGCGTGAAGAACGACTAATAGAAAATCAACTGAAAAAGCTGGAACAAGATAAAAATTCAATATGCACACAAAGTCCGCGAAATAAATAGAAACAATATTAAACATTTTGTGCTGTACATTTAAAATATATTAATACGGTAGTCCTTCGAAACTTTATGCAACGTCGTACATAACATGCAGTCGGAGACATGCACAAAGAGAGAATGATTTGACTTATCCTCCAATTTCATGCCTCCAATTTTTGAGGTTTATAATGTGATGTCGTAAATAATTACATTTTTTTCCGCTTACATTGTAACAGCAGGCTGAACCCTACGAGATTTATCAAAATAATGTACTAAGTATTGTACACATTGAAAAGTTCTACAGAAAACTTCGCTGTGGTATTATGTCTATCTCTTATGGATATCCCACAATAACATTTTTTTTGTCATTTACTTTTTACGACAAACAATGGCTAATTTACGAAGCGATTTTAACCAATACAGCATTAATCCTTATCTAATTAAATACCCTAAATACATTGTTAATTTAATATAGATCTATAAGGTTCTTTTCAGCATATAATTTAAATGAATATTTTCGAAGATATTACAGATTTAAAAATTGCGCGACGTAGCGTTTGCGGCGGTTCCGGCCGGCCGGGGCGGAGGGAGCGTGCCTATTAGTATAAAAAGTAAATAGGTAAAAATGTAGTGTATGAATTTAGATATCAAAATTTGAAAATAAAATAAAATAAAATAAAATAACAAGAAATTTTCATGGGTTAGGAAAAAAATAATTGTTTTACTGTAAAGTTAACGCGTGCGGGTCACGGGCAGTAATGAATAAATCAAAACTACTGGATCGATTTTAATCATTTTTTTCAGTGAATGACACATATTTTATATCCGTGCGAAGCCGTAGCGGGCCGCTAGTACGTGATAAAGTGCAGACAGAGACACAAGGCACGTCTACACCATTGAGTTTTCTCAGTGCAACCTTGGTAGACGTCTCGCAGACGGACTGCTAAGATGGAGATATAGGTATATATATGTGTATGTCGGATCTACGGCCACATTCAACAAACTATGTACATTATGCAACCACTTCAGCCAGAACAAAACTAGTAAAGTCCGTCATCGTTAAGCCGGATAATATGCTTAAATGTTATATCTAGATCCCAATATATTCTTTCAAATGTGATCATTGTATCGACAGTAATAAGGTATGGTAGTTTTAACCTAGCTGTGAGTAGCATATACTAGAAAGGTACTGTGGAGATGAGATTATACAAATATCCACTCCGAGCGGGAATCGAATCGCGACCGTCGGTGTATAGGCTCCGCCGACTCGGCATATGCACCATTACACCATAGCGGTCGTCATTTACGTATATCTTTATTGCACATAAATTACATAAGGAAAATAACAAAATTCTAACATACAAATAATTGTGTTTGCTCGCAAACGAAAAAAAACCGACTTCAATTACATCGACAAGTAATACAACGTAGATCGACGAAAAAATAGTCAAGCAACTACGCGTTATTAAAGATTACTCAAAAAGTAGTTATCATATCTCGATAAAATTTATATGTGACCACATGATAAACATCAGCTTTCGATTAAATTAAAAACTATCAAAATCGGTACACCCAGTAAAAAGTTATTGCGGATTTTCGAGAGTATCCCTCGATTTCTCTAGGATTCCATCATCAGATCCTGGTTTCCTTATCATGGTACCAAACTAGGGATATCCCCTTTCTAACAAAAAAAGAATTATCAAAATCGGTACATCCAGTAGAAAGTTATGCGGTATAATACAACGGAGGTCGACGAAAAAAGCGTCAAGTAAAAACGCATTATTAGATATAACTCGAAAAGTAGTTGTTAGATCTCAAATAAATTTAAATGGGACCAATTGGCACACACCACCTTTCGATTAAAACAAAATTTGTCGAAATCGGTCTACCTGGTCAAAAGTTCTGATGTAACATACATAAAAAAAAAAATAAAAAAAAAAAAAAAATAAAAAAAAAAAAAAAAAAATACAGTCGAATTGAGAACCTCCTCCTTTTTTGGAAGTCGGTTAAAAAAGTGCAAAGGCTTAGTGATAGCACATCAAGACAACACAAAAGGGAAAAACGTTTCTGTTTGTAAACACACCAAACTACGTAGGAGTACGTCCTTACTCTGTGCTTTGTTTTTCATAGAGACTCTGATTACTTTTGGTCTTACTACAAAAGTGAAAACATTGCCAAGAAAACATTTTTTACGTATATTTTTTTAAAGTAGATTTTTATTGTTATTTTCATAGAGAAATTTTAAATTTTATATTCATGGTCTTATTTAAGAGCAAATTTCTGGTGTTAGGTCTAAAATTTAAAAGTAAAAATTAAAATTACAAAGTGAGGGGCATAGATGCAAAAGTGCTGCTTAAATTAGTACCCACTTTCTTAATTTTTTCAAAATATCCAAAAAATCAATAAAATGTACTATACTTATGCTATAATCTGTATTAACTATTACATATTTCATAAAAAGTGTAAGAATTTGAAAAAAAAAAAACATTGAAATCTGGATAGAGGCCATTCTGAACCGGTTTTGCATTCGCCATTACAGGATGGATGTGGCTTTGCTCCTTTATTTCACGTAGTTTTCTTTAGTCGATGGTTCAGGCTGATTCAGATTCCTCCCGTGACTATGGTTGCTGTAAAGTATGCGAAACGTCGGACATCTAAAAAACTTAATAAAAAAGCGAAAAATCCGAAAAATGTTGTTTCATTATAATGTGTGAAATTCGCGTAAACATTAGAAAACAATATCCGATTCAGATTATTATTATTGCGAATTAATTTGTTTTTCTGAAATTCCGAATTAAAATGCACCTTTATGAAACAGGCAAGGCAGATAGTGGCACTTTTGTTATTTGAGTTTTAACAGAGGTGGTTTTGTACTTCATATTTCTCATGTCATTTTCTATAAGATAGAGACAATATTGCACTTATTTTATTTAATAAAACCAAAGACGAGTAGGAAAGGGTTGACAATAAATAAATAAAAATTCTTAAAATGGGATAGAAGCACTTTTGCATCTATGTGGTATAGATGCAAAAGTGCTTCTCAAGTAAACATTTTTATTATAAAAATAGAAAACAAGCGTATGCACCGCCTGATGATAAACGAATGCATGGTATATGTTGTAATGGTATGAATGTTTGTAACAGCGGGGGCATTACAAGAGCGTTGCCGACTTTAAACCCTTTTTTTTCCCTCAGAGCTCTGGCTACCTTACCACAGGAACATAACACTACTTAAAAGCAGTATTATTTAGCCATGATCTTCCGTAAGGTTGCGGTAGGTCCCCAGTTTATAATTTTGAATAAGATAGATCCTACTATACTCTACCTCGATGAATAAGAAAATATAAGAAAATACAAAATTTTACTATGACTATTTAAGTTAAAAAAATGATTAGAAAATTAAAATTGATTAAGCCTTTAATTATATGAGCAAAATTTGTTTCTTTTTTAACTATCTTTTGTCTAGTTTACGAGTTGAACTAAAGATTGTTTGAAATTTTGTAAACGAAAATTTTCAACAATCAACAGGCACATTACTGAAAATATTTGATACCTCACAATTGTTTTAATAAAAATAATGTATTCCTAACCATAAAGGGATTTTTATATTGTTACGTTACACGTATTGAATTTTAATTTTCTATTCGTATAATTCATTTCATTACGAATATAGTCACGTCTATACATGGATTTTATTAAAGAATTACTGTAATAGAATTATTTAATGTCAACAATACTTCTTCTTACACTCTTAATAGAGTGGTCATGATTTTCATACCATGATTTTTAATAACCATATATCATTATTTTTTCGTTACATTTATGAACCTTTGCTTTATAAACCTGTTTCACGTCAAAAACCTGTATCGAGATCGATCCATCTGATCTTCTATGATGGTAAAGACAGACATACAGACAAACATTCCTGTCAAACTTATAATACGCTTCTTATTGCATCATGGTTAAAAAACATTTCATGTTACTCGTTATTTGGAACGATATTGTTATTACGAATGCAATTAAGAATAAATTTAGTATTAAATATATATAAAAAAGTTTGAATTGATATATAGTTAGACAGGTCATTTGTCGGAGTAGTTAAACGATGCCACCAAAGCCTGCAGCTATCTATTTGTCTAGCTCCAGTTGCTATTTTGATACTTGTAACGAGAACAGTTTTCTTGTAATCCACATCTATAACAATTTATTTAAAATAATAGCCAATATTTAAATCAAATAATGTATAAAACTTCTCAATATTGTATTTTATCGTTCAACTGTAAATATTTCTTATTTATTTTATATTATAGTAACAACAATAAAATCTGTCCCTAAATATATAAAACATAGGTAATTAGTTGAAACGATATATCGTTAACGATGCAAAGCCTTTTGACTTCTAGTATTTATTTATTTATTTATTTTAATTTTTATTTTATACATTATTGTAAACCACACATATATTACAAACAAAGCATAAAGATAGTTACAGACAATGAAGTACAATGGGTGGACTCATGGTTAATTAGCAATTTCTTCCAGACAACCCAGACATAAAAAGGAAATTTATTATCTAAATTGGGTAGGTGGTGTAGATGTATAATAATAAACTTACAAACAAATGTCTACATTCTAATACTTATAATAAAATAAAGAATTTATTACTATTATTAGTATTATTATGAAAATACATAAATAAATAAAAATAAGAATAAAAATATAATATATATTCTATCATAAACTAATAAAGTATGTGAGCAATGAACGTAATTATGCGCAAAATTGACCTTTGAGTTTTAGTATATAATAAATAAATAAGTAAAGCCCTACTACTTTTAGACCAAGGAAGTCTACTGATTGCTATGTACTCGAATTTTCAGTATAGTTTAGTGTTTTCATGTTTAAATAAGTATGCAATCGTGTTACATAATTGTGTAAGAAAATAATAAAAATATATAATAATAAAAAAGTGTCCTTCTTACCCTTTTCTTTATAAAAACAAATATCATACAGTCATTATAAAAATGTATTACAGTAATTTATCGTACATTTAAGACTTTGTTTGATTTAGATATTAGATTATAGTTGGATGGACTTATTGTTTTTCATTCACATATTTATTAAAGTATTTTCTTTTGCTATTGTAGCTTAACCTGCCACATTATATTTATCATTATTTCAACGTTTCAACCCCGCTCTAAAGTTACCGTCGTCCTAATAATTATAGTTTACACAACTATTATTAGTATTATATTTTCGGACAATACAAGCTTTACACGCATGATATTTTTTATACTCGCTTAACATTAGAGAAAATGAAATACCTTTAAAAATCAAGTAATAGATTATAATAAAATGTTCAAATTGTCAAATTTTTTCAAACATTGCATTCGAATTCAAAGATATCCAAGGTATAAATTTCAAAAAGTCTTTTAATTCTATTTGCTAATTAGTCGAGGCTATAGACAAGGATTTTTTCTGTAGTCATTGTTATAATAAATGTAAATCACTGGGAATTCTCCACTTTTATTAAATATTAAGGGTAAAGATCAAAGTCTAATTGGCTATAATACTCCGTCGTAGACACTACAGGCTGATATATTAGATCGGGGAAAAAGTGTCTTCGTTCTTTATAGAAAGTAGAAAGTTAGTTCGTTATAGAAATTCAAGGTCAGATTTGACTAAATTTATGTTGATAAATTATAATAAGTATGTTTTGTTTTGTTTGATAACTAGCCGCCATTTCGTAGTAATGACAAGATTCCGTTGCTTTTAGACGTTTAGTAGTTTTTACAAGCTTTTTTGTTTAGCTGGCCTTTTTCAAATGGGTGAAAACTGTTTTATGGTCAATTCTCAGATCTTCAGCTATATCGTAACTACTTAAATGGCGATCTAGCTAAACTTTTTCAAAAATGTCGTCACGTTTATTCGTATTTGCGTGCCCAGAGTGAAAGGCAACTTAGACATCAATATTGCCTGACTGAAAACGCATAAACTAATTTGGTGCTACTCTTACTTTTTCGCGGCTTGATTCTCATTTTTTTTTGTATTTTAAGTCAAACTTAAAAAGGTACCGAATTTCTTCGCCATTTTATTGCAACTTTTTCTAGAAATTACAAAAAGACTTCCCCCTTCCCTGATCTAATATATATAAACTAGCTGTGACCGCGACTTTGCCCGAGTGGAGTTTCCGTATGGAATCCGCATAGAATATAAAAAAAAATGTTATTGTCTAGTCCACAGAGTTATAAAGTAATTAAATTTCTTTAATAAAAGTAGCGTAAGTTACTCCTTATTACATTAGCTATCTGCCAGCAAAAGTCCCGTGAGAATCGATCCAGCTGTTTCAGAGATTAGCCGGGACACACAGATGGATAGACAGACAGACAGACAAAAATTGTAAAACATGTTATTTTGGTATATGTTTGGTATACACGAGTATACATCCATACGCATTTAGTAAAAAGCGGTTATTTTATTGTTCTAAACAGACACTCCAATTTTATTTGTTTGAATAGATGTTATATATATATATATATATATATATATATATATATATATATATATATAGTTTATCGTAGACCACAAATACATTTTAAACATTAAACATTTTAAAAACAGCAACAGAAAGCGAAGTACAATGGGCGGACTTATGGCTATTCAGACTTCCAGACAACCCAAAATGTATATACATATATACTAGCCGACCTCGCAAACGTTGTTGTGCCGTATATGTTATAAACCACTTTAATCCCTCTCCCCTCTTATTACTTAAGGAAGATAGATATGAAAAATAGGTATTGGCCGATTCTCACCTACCCGACCTACTACATCGGTCCAGCCGTTTCGGAGGAGTATGTTAACTAACATTGTAACACGAAAATTTTACATATAAGATACTAAGCTGGTACCCGCGACTTCGTCTGCGCAGGATTAGTAAGTACTTCGAGTAGCTTATTCTTTATCTTCTCAATGTCTATCTTTATACAAATATTCATTAAAAAATTGGTTCTGTGACATAAAAATCAATTTGTTACTACCAAATGTGAATTGAAAATATATTTTCAATTTTTATTGTATTTATGATTCACTATTTTTGCGATAATGGGTTATTCATAAAAGATAGATAAATGCTGTCGCAGACTTTTTTTGTAGGACTAATTAAGAGAAACCTTTTTTTTATGCATTATATTAAGTAAACTCCTCAGTTTTTGCAGCGGACGCCAGAATAGCTCACAGATGGCAGATTTTTTTCCGACTTTCTTGACAATTATCGTTATATTTTGGACAATTCACACACTATCTTTAAAAATTATAACCTATGTGTTATTCTAATGTATAAGCTATATTATTGTAAACTTTCATTAAAATCCATTCGATAGTTTTTACGTGAAAGAGGAACAAACTTTAGTGTTTATAATATTAGTAGGATATATTAGTATATCCGCCTTACCCAACAACCGAGTAACCCAAGTGAGATTCACTACATAATATATGATATATTATGTAGTATATTATGTAGGTATATAAAATATAAAAAATTTTATTCGACAGATTTAGGCTATGAATTTATCGATCCCTATATGTAATAAAAAGTTTTAAATCAAATTATTTGAGGCACTGGGTGGATTTCGTAATATTTGGTGCATAAGGTCATTTTTAGATAAGAAAAATGATTTTGTACGTGAAAACGTTTAAGCGAACGTATTTTTCTATTCGTGTGATGTATTTTAATATCTGCCCTAAAGAAGCGATGCTTCCTAACGTCAGCTTGTGACGATCGTTGCCCCTTAATATAGTTCAAGTGAGCTGCCAATATAAAAGGTTGAAAGTGTAATAACTATACTGCGTAAATAGTCAAAAGTAAAGGAAATAAGTGATTTCCTGTACGTGTGTAAAATGTTTTGTTATTACTTGAATGATACTTTGCTACCTTATGCAACATGATTCTGTGATGTTAGCATCATCAAAGATATGAGATGTCATTACACAAAAGAAAGTTTATTTTATTCTTTTTAAAACATGTAAAAATAAGTTTTTTTTTTAAATTTACTTTAATTTATTTTTTCCTTTTTTGTTACGCTTTACTAGGTATCTCAGTCTTGTATTCTCAGCAAATCCTTTCATTTGATACCCATAATGTAGGAAAGCTTAAAAAGTTAGTTTGTCATCAAGTCCACCATATTGGATTTAGAGTAACGTCACTTTGTTATTCGAGTCCAAATGATTCATTCTTTCATTTGGTACTGATATTGTACGAGTGCACTAAAAATATCAAGCTATACCATTTTTTCGTTACCTTTTTTTGAAATTTTAATAAAGACCATAGATAACAGATGAGATCTCTGTGGTAGCGACCTAGTCGTACAGAAAACCCGAGTAGACATTTTTTTGTCTTCCTTATAAGGACCGGACCAGGCATGCCTGATCAGGACTAGATAAGGCATGTAAGGCAGATGATTGGATTTTTTAAAAGGACCGGACCGAACCGGCTGAACAGGATGAGATGAGATTTCTCTTTCTGATCTGGACCCGATTAGCAAATCTCATCTTATCCTGATCAGGTCCAGATCAGGAAATCTCATCTCATCCTGTTCAGCCGGTTCGGTCCGATCCTTTTAAAAAACCCGAATGTATATTCTTGAAAAAATTATTTAACGAAAAAAAAGCGAATTGATATTATAAATATCTTACTTAACATAATTATTATGATATTTATTTCCATTTATTTTTTCCAATGTATTTATTTATGTTTTTACTTTAAATATTATTATATTATTATTATATAAGCCTTTTTTCATATCCATGACTTCATATATGTATATGTATAGAAAACTATGTATCAATAAGGTGTCTGAGATTAATCTGTCATGGCCCCTTTCGGGTATAGGCCTCCTCCAATTGTCCCCATTTTTGCCTGTCGTTAGCTGTCTTCATCCAGTCCCTTCCTGCCAATCGAATTATGTCGTCTATCCAGCGGGCTGTTGGTCTGCCTCTTTGTCTTTTGCCTCCCGGGCCTGTCCATTTTGTTACTCGTTTAGGCCATCTTTCTTCAGAAGAACGGGCGATGTGTCCTGCCCATTTCCACTTCAAGCGCTGCGCGTGTTCTAATGCGTCTATCACTTTTGTTTTGAGTCTGATTTTTTTACTGTTAACTTTGTCAATGGTCTTGATGCCAAGGATGCTCCTCTCCATAGCCCGTTGGCAGGTACGTATTTTTGACAAGGTACTTTTGTTAAAGATCCAGGTTTGGGCACCGTACGATAAACAGGGTAATAGACTCGAATCCATCACTTTTTTCTTTAGTTTAATTGAAAGCTTAGACTTTAATATTTCTTTGTAACTCCAATATTTTTTCCAGGTCATGTTGATCCTCCTGTCTATTTCATCTTGGTGTCTTGTGTTTTTAAATGATATTAGTTTTCCGAGGTAAATATAGCTCTCTACGTAATCTAAAGGTGTTTGATTTATTAGTATGGGATTCTTCGTACCGTTGGTAGCCACTTTTGTTTTCGAGATATTTAGTTGTAGACCTATATTTTCGCTAGCAGCGCTTAGTTCTGTCATCATTTCCTCTAGTTGTTCTGATGTCGCAGCGAAAAGGACAATGTCGTCGGCAAATCGTAGGTTACTGAGGGTTTTTCTTTCTATGGTTATTCCTTTTTTGCTCCAGTCTAGATCTTTCATTATATTTTGTAAAACAGCTATGAAGATTTTCGGTGACAGCGGGTCCCCCTGCTTCACGCCTCTATGGATATTAAACTCTGGGCCCAGTCTATCCAGTTTGACCCGGCTTGTACTCTTTTTATAGATGTCTTTGAGAATGTTAATGTATGTGTATGGAAGATTTTGATGCTCTAATGCGTCCCAGATACTCTGATGTGAAATGGAATCGAAGGCCTTCGCGTAGTCGACATATGCTATGTATATATTTTTCTTATATTCGAAATATTTTTCTATTATTTGTTCTAAGGTGTGTATGTGATCAGTTGTTGAATACCCTTGACGAAAACCCGCCTGTTCCACTGGTTGGTTCTTTTCTATAGTTGGCTCTATTCTTTTCTCCAGGCACATTGCAAATAGCTTATACATTGTTGGTAGTAGACTAATAGGTCGGTAGTTATTTATATCCGCTGGGTCTCCCTTTTTGTATATAAGAATTATTCGTGATTTTGCCCATTTGATAGGGATTTCTTGTTCTTCCAGTATCTTTGTGAAGAGAGTAGTAAGTGGTCCTATCAGTAGGTGTTTTCCAACTACCAATGCTTCATTTGGGATATTGTCAGCACCCGGACTTTTATCTTTTTTTAATTTTTTAATTTTTATCATTATTTCTTCTTCGTGAAAGGGTTGGATTGACAAGTTCCTTTCATCTGTTCCGGAAAGCTTTTCATAGCTGTAATTTTCGACAGAATTGTCGTCGTACAGTGTTGTGTAGAAATCGGAGGCAATTTTAACTAGATCCTTTCGAGTTTGTTGCTTCTTGGTGTTTTTTGGCGCCTTCAATGTTGAAATCCATTTTTTTTTCTGCATTTAGCTGTTTATAGGCTTTTTTTTGGCTTCCCGTGGCTAGTAGGTGCCTTTCAATTATTTCAATTCTGTAATTATCATAATCTTTTTTAAGTAGTTTATTTGTTATTTTGTAGAGTGATGAAAGTTCCCTTTTCTCCTCGATATTTTTTGAAGGTTTGTGTTGCAGTTCCGTGCGTTTTTTTATTAAGTTTTTAGTTTCTTCGGATATTATTTCTTTCTTTGTTTTAATTAATGTAAGGCTATTTAAACTTTCCTGTATGGCTGACTCTATTTTGAGATAGTATGACTCAATGTTATCGTTAGCTTCCCAGATGATACGTTCAACTTGCTTTCTTAAGGTAGAAAGGTATGTTTCTTGAGATTTCTTGTTGGATAGGGTGACTGTTGGGGTTGAGTCGAAAGTAGCTCGACTTTTCTTTTGGTTATATAAAGTTATTGTTCCTCTCAAGAGTCTGTGGTCGCTTGGAAACGAGACATTGTTGAGGATTTCTATGTTGGTAAAGAGTTTTGGGTGGTTACTCAAAATATAGTCTATTTGGTTTCTTTTTTGTTTATTTGGTGTAGTCCATGTCCATAGGTTTTTTATATTTTTCTTGAATATAGTGTTAATTATTGTAAATTTATTTTTTAGTGCGTATTGGACTAGTTTTTTGCCTCTGGAGTTTCTTTTACCGTAACAGTATGGGCCTAGTATTGTACCTTCTTCAGGTTTTCTTTGGCCTATCTTCGCATTCAAGTCTCCCAGTAGTATAACTTTTCCGATTGCGAAACTCCTGGCTTTTTCTATTTGCTCATAGAAAGCATCAATCTCTTCTTCTGCTGCATCAGAGGTAGGGGCGTAAATTTGGATAATTGAGAGTTTCATTGCCCCAAAGCGTAGATTCAGCAAACAGACTCTTTCAGATATGCCCATGTAATTTTGTATGTTACTTTTGTAGTTTTTCTTAATTAAAAAACCAACTCCATGGAGACCTTTAGATTCTCCCGTGTAACAAAATATGTGGTCATCGTCCTCAAGAATACAGTTGCCATTCCTTCTGACTTCAGCTAGGCCAATGATGTCGTATTTGATTTTTTCCAGGGAGTATTTTAACAGTACCATTCTTTGCGGTGATAATAGGGATTTCACATTATATGTGCAGATATAGAGTTTTTGGACAATTGGAGGGTCGTAGTCTAGACCTCCCGCGGTGACAAGCCGTGTTGGGAGATCGAGAGGGGGACTTTAAATATTAATTATTTTTATTTATTTTTATGTTATTAATTTATTATTATTATTAATTACATTTTATTTATTAACTTCTAATAATTAACTACTAATTAACTATTTCCTATTACTTATGACTGCTCCGCTTTGTAGAAATGGACTCCCTGCTAGACTGTCCTGATAACTGTATATATACTAAGTGCGCTTAAAAACATTAATAGTGCGATTTAGGCTCAGTTCGCGTAATTTTTTTCAGGCTATCCTGATCTGGACCGGACCGGGTCCTGATCCAGTATGCCTTACCATACTTGATTATATATTTTACATCAGGCTGTCCTTATCTGGACCAGACCTGGTCCTGATAGAGCTTGCCGGATCTGGCATGCCTCATTCTATCCTGATCCGGTCCAGATACGTGATCTGGTTGAGCCTGACCTTTTTTCTAGTCGGGAAGACACGCACACAGTTTACTACACTTATGGCGGAAAACAAAAGACAGTTAATCAATATAAAAAGATTTTATGCATTTTTTACTGTTTTGTCGGTTTAATTAATGTTATTTAAATTTATATTAAATTTATTTGATCGGTAATTATATTAATAATAATGATAATGATAATGTTTTGAGAAAAGAGATATAAATAATAACGGTATAACCTATTTGCTGATACAATATAGTAATTTTTGGCTTAATATGTGAGTTTATTATAATAAATTTTGTATGTCGACGATGTGTAAAATATAAGGTAGGTACCAGAAGCGTTGCTGGCACTAATTGCTACAAGTAATTAAATTTTTAGGAAGCTTTTGTACAATTGGCGTAAAAGTGTAAATTAGATTTGTGCTTTATAAATTAAGCAACAGTGATTATTAAATATTAATAAATATGCAGCTCTACTTTAAGCTGTGAATACTGCATATATTGATTCCAGGTATGCTGAGACTCTGTAGCCCAAAAGCGCATCAACTCTTTTAATATGTATGTCAGTTGTGTAAATCTGTATTCCAAGTTAAAATGGACAAAGGCACTGTAGTGATTGATATTTTACTAAAATGAAATGGAGTTTCAATAAACTTAAGTTTTCGATATTATTTTATTAGGATTTGATAATCCTACGATTCCGTTTTTTTGTGTAAGCATAGACAAGACAAAATGAAATATTTTATGAATGCTCCTATAATTTGAGTAGAAGACATAACAAAGTTGCTAGGTAAGGAGTATAAGGTATTCAATCAATTATAGGAAAAAGAGATTCATGTTCGCTTCCAGTGTTTAATTTTATCGTAAGGAAGGTCCACATATTTTCTACGACAGAGTGGTTAGCAAATCATATAAAAGCGTACATTAACTAGTTATTAGTAGGTTCACATCGTCTGAGCTTTAGTAAGTCCATTAATAACATTTTTTTCGTATTAAAAAAAAAAACAGTTTTATATAATATCTTGGAATTTAATTACTAACATCTAGTTATTGGGCTTTACTTCGGAAATTACATTTAAATTTTGTTTCTTTTAACATTGGTAAAGAATATTGATGTATCGTAAAACCGATAAACTCCCACTGGCCTTTAGGTGGTAAATATTTATATCGCACTTATAAAAATTAAAAAATATATATTTATAGACATGGAATCTAACAGATGGTCATTTTCCATATCACTGTTTACTTTATGTCAATCGAATAGAGCACTCAGTCAAAATAATTGGTTTCGCTATATATATATATATATTGCAAACAAACGACTACGAAAGATGTTAATAATCGGATAGTTTGTCAATTAAAATTACAAAAGAAAAGAATACAAGCGTTCAAGCATTTAGTTAAAGCGCTTTATATTGTAAGAAAACAATACTAGGTTGAAGCTTGAAACAAAAATGTACCTGTCTATTAAGATGCATATCAAAGCACCAATTATTAATTTTCTTAATAATATTTTTCTATTATGAATTTTTCTTTTTATAAGGTTTCTAATTGAAAAATGTTTACGTACTTATAACAGACTTATGTCTAGTGCATCAGCATATGACAATAAGAGACACGAAGAAAACCTTTATTATTATTCTGTTATTGGTAAACATACTAAATATTCTTTGTATCACTGGCTAAATGAATATTGTGTCATTCATTAAAGTTTTAGCAACATTATAATTCCATATTTATTTAGATATAAGATGAGGATACATCAAATCTAATTTATTCCAAAATTTTAACAATCTCCTTAAACACGAACTTTTGTGTTACTTAACTAAACTTAAAATCAAAGTAAATATTAAGAAAAATCAAGTTATCTTCTTATAAAAAATATATATATAAACACATAATTGTAGCTTCGATTAATAATAATTCGTTGTTCTTTGGTAGAAACTCTTTGTTCTCTTATTTAGGAGTAGTTAATAACCCTAATAGTTTTTATTATATTATTACTTCACTAATTATTTCACAGTTTTCTTGCAGTTTCAGATCAAACAAAGACATTTTACATAATACATATCTACAATTAAATTTTATTTCATTTAATATGTTTACAGGAGAGATAAAGGACTAAGCACAGTCGTCAACCAACATTCAATAATTTCAAGATTGCGAATTTGCAAGGAAGGACATCATAGATAAGGTTAAAGAGTTTAGGGCTATTGAAAAGGATATGGAATGCATTTGTATCAAGAATGCTTACGCATCCTAGTTTTAAAAATAAGTAAATTGTAGTAGGCTGGTATGACGGTATGAATTCATTTCAGAATAAATCAGGAATAGTTCAAATGAATCTTTTCAAAAGTTCGCAGATATTGACTTGAATTATTAATATTTCGTTAAATGAAATGTTTAGAGCCATGTAAAAAAATTCTAACCACCCACATTACTTCAGCATTTGAAAGAGACCGACAGTCAGTGGTTTGATTTGGCCGTATCGAGAGCAGATCAAACATTGGGTGGTAGGAAACTTTTTTGTTTTAATAGACAGAGTAGGAAGGTAGGTATAGTAAAGCTATTTTAAAACAATTATGGTCAAGAATGAAGTTGCTGCCCGGTCAGAGAAAAATATTGCCAAAATTTTGTAATGAACTATATTTTTAATTTCATAATTTATAACGCACTTTGTTAGTGTCGCATTTATAGACGTCGACTAAGAATGAAACATTATTATTATTTGTACAGAATTAGCAAGTTGAAGTGGCGGTGGGTTGGTCATCTGTGTCGCAGGACCGATGGCCGTTGGAGCAGACGTGTTCTGGAGTGGAGACCGCGTTTTGGCAAACACAGCGTGGGACGTCCTTCAGTCCGATCTACGTAAGAACCGTAGAAAACCTGGGGTGTCTGGCGGGATCTTGGGGAGGCCTTCTTGGGGAGCAGTATACTGCGTGAATGAGTGAGTCCAGTATTTAGGTTTGTCACATATAATTATGTCTACTAATAATTTTTGGTAATAATTACTATGATAAGGAGCATTCGGAGATTGATATACTTTCATATTAATAAATAAAGTAATCTAATATATGCAAAGAAAATCACTTAGATATAAAGTCCTGTTAGCAACGTTACTAAAAATTAATATAATCTAATACCACCCATTTTGATTACATAAGTTAAAAATAGCATTAAAAAAATAAACAAAAACTCTATTATCTCTATCTTAAGTGAGTTAATAAAAACTAACACAAGAGAAATAACGTTGTAAAGCATTGAACCAGTCTGAATGCTTTGACATTTTTCGACGCATTTGTTTGAGATTCATCCAAAAAAAAAAGTATATAATTTATTCGTTTTTATAACAGTAGTTTATATAAGTACTTAAATATTAACGGTGACTAACATTTTATTTTCTCAAATTCAGACAGTCGTATTAAGTCTCGTAAAAATAAAAGTGTTATTAGTACTTTATTTCTAATATACATAGGTATATTTTATTATACTTACTATATTACTTTTATTATAATCTGAAAAAATAATTTTCGATATAAACTAATACAGTTTAAAGAAAAAGTAAAATATATTTGTACTAGAGTTTTCTACATCGAAATTTAACTTAAGAATTAATGTCCCTAATTTAATTTAGTCAATGATGTTTCCATTCATTATACTGTTTGAATGAATAATATCCCACAAATGTATGGATACAGTAGTGACAATCTAGTTGATGTAATGCTCTGCCTAAGCTGAAGCAATTATGGAGTGACACGTTGATTTAATCACTGATTTTACTTGATAGCTTTAAAAAAAAATTAAATTGTCAGTATGTAAATATTTTTCGTTTCTAATCTGGAATTACACACACACACACACACACACACACGCGCGTGTTATACAGGAATTTATATGAATCACGAATTTTATAACAGTAATGATTTATATGCAAATAATGTAATCGTAATTGAAAGTCCGTCATCATAAATTATAAAAGAAAAAAAATAACATAGGGTAACCTTGTCTAAGAGTACGCATCCAATAAGAGTAGGTACGCAACACCAGAATCCAAGAACTCGTTTACTATACCTGGCTAACTATAGTCGCATTAGGATATCAGCTATGCTAAGCGCCGCCGCGTTGGCGCAACGGTTACAGCCATGGATTGTACCTGTTGTGGTGGCGGTTGCGGGTTCGATCCCCGCACATGACAAACATTTGTATTGGCCATACAGGTGTTTGTGCAGTCCTTGTGGGTCTCCCCACCGTGCCTCGGAGAGCACGTTAAGCCGTCGGTCCCGGTTGTTATCATGTACACCTGATAGCGATCGTTACTCATACGAGGGAATATATCCGCCAACCCGCATTGGAGCAGCGTGGTGGATTAAGCTCTCATCCTTCTCCTACATGGGGAAAGACGCCTATGCCCAGTAGTGGGATATTACAGGCTGAAGCGTATGTTAAGAAGTGCTGTGTGACGAAAAATTTAGATCCGGAATAAAACACAGAAATTACACAAGTTTACAGATTGTTGCTTAAAATGTGAAATATTTTTTCCTTACTCTTATTTTGTAAAAACGAAGTAAATTTTTGCGTTTTCAAAGGTAATGCTAACTCATGCATCGAGCATAATTCATGTCAACGCTAAAAAATAATGTAAAAATTCCGCTCTTTTACGATTTGGCTAGAAAGCGTAAGAGTACGTATATGTATATGTAACTCCAATACACAAATATTGACTCACTTTAAGGCAGCTAATGCAAATTCCATATAGAGTTATCCGCAACTTAACCGTTAGCCTTGGACATTGTTAGCGCTAATTAAGAAATTATCATACCCAAAAATGATTTGGAGATGCACAGAATGTACTGAAATCTACGAATTCTCATATCATTTTCAGAAGGCTGAAAAGGATGCTGAAAGTGTTCTAAGCGGTGACATGTCTTCTAGTACTTATAAAAGTTACGGAAATTTTATATGTTCTACTCAGAGAATGAAAGAAAAAAGAAATGCACGACCCGTGTAAGGTACTCTTAACCAATAGTAAGTATTCGTAAGTGTACATAATTCCCGTTTTTCTTTATTAAAATTTTATTAAGCGCGTACTCCTAGGACAGGTTATCCTAAATGTTTATTACAAGGCGTTTCATTTCTTTTGATATATTTTAATATTTAAAGCTCCTTCTATTGTTTACTTTTGCTGATAATGTATTATTTTAAAAATATAAAAGGTTATTTTAGTTACAAAACGACTATCTTTATGAAATATATAATTTAAGTATATTATTTTTTTTTATTTATGAAAACAGTTTCATTTCAAACATTCTTTCATGAAATATTTGCAAAGTAATCTTCGACTTTTATTCTTTCGTAACAAAATTCATATATTATATGAAAAACGTTACTTATAAAATATAATTATCTAACAACTGCTGTAATAATACGATGATTTTTATTTTTGTTAAAGTTTTTCTACTAATATTTTAACAATAATCATTACCTGCTGTCATGTTCCAACAGAAAATACATTATTTCGCTTTTGAGCAATTAGCTTAGGCATAAGGCAATTAGAGAGCAGCGTTTCCTGTGAAAACAAATCATCTGTAATGATCTATTACCGATTCATAAGAGAATTGGCTAAATATTCCCAACACTTCAAAGAGCAACAAACCCTAACGCTTATTAAAATTCTATAATTGAAAAAATATCTTTCTCCTATAATTACCGAATGCGTATAATCTTGTAGATAAATCTATAACTAAACCTGTATTTAAACCCAAAATAAATTACAGTAATTTATTATCCTTAGGTACTTTGGGGTGTTAATAATCTATTATTTTAAGAAAATAATTTCGTAAAATGAAACATTATCATTTATCAAATTATTAATTATAAAAAAGAATAAACATACATGGAATAAACGACACATGAAAATGAATATTTGACAACCTCGTTGGCGAAGTTTGCATTATCCTGCTTTGCACCTTAGTTTGTGGGTTCGATATTCGCCAGAGTCTGGTTGTAATATTAAAAAAAAATTACCTATAGCAAACTTCGTACCACCATATTTTTTTCCTGAATTTAAATATTCAATTTTAAATGTGACTCTAGTCAGCTGTTACATATAACATAAGCATTAAGTTACCTATCTAAGAAATATACAATAGTGTCTGTTTGATTAAAAATATATCTATTTGTTACAACTACTGATGTGTAACTTTTTAACCGACTTCCAAAAAAGGAGGAGGTTCTCAATTCGACTGTATTTTTTTTTTAATGTATGTTACATCAGAACTTTTGATCGGGTGGACCGATTTCGACAAATTTTGTTTTAATCGAAAAGTGGTGTGTGTCAATTGGTCCCATTTAAATTTATTTGAGATCTAACAACTACTTTTCGAGTTATATCTAATAATGCGTTTTTACTTGACGCTTTTTTCGTCGACCTACGTTGTATTATACCGCATAACTTTCTACTAGATGTACCGATTTTAATAATTCTTTTTTTGTTGGAAAGAGGATATCCCTAGTTTGGTACTGGTACCATGATAAGGAAACCAGGATCTGATGATGGGATCCCAGAGAAATCGACGGAAACTCTCGAAAATCCGCAATAACTTTTTACTGGGTGTACCGATTTTGATAATTTTTGATTTAATCGAAAGCTGATGTTTGTCATGTGGTCACATATAAATTTTATCGAGATCTGATAACTACTTTTTGAGTAATCTGTGATAACGCGTAGTTACTTGACTATTTTTTCGTCGATCTACGTTGTGTTACTCGTCGATGTAATTGAAGTCGGTTTTTTTTCGTTTGCGAGCAAACACAATTATTCCAATTTCAAAAATATATATGTTATATTTTATTTTGCTATATTATCATCATCATCACTTCAGCCTAATACAGTCCACTGCTGGACATAGGCCTCCACAAGTTTGCGCCAAAAATGGCGTGAACTCATGCATTATACCCATAGTCCACCTACAGGAAGAGAGAGGGGTGGCTATATTCTTACTGCCGTAACCACACAGTTTATATATAATTATTATATTTACGGAAAAAAATAAGGCGGTACTAATTTTGCCAGATCAGCTAGTATATGTATAATAAGTCGGAAAAAAGTATTTTCGTATTTTATGGTAAAAAGTTGCAATAAAATATTTGTGGGTATATTGTTTGTGGCTGATTTTGATACTATAAAAATGTGGCATTTAAAAATTGAAGCTAAAAAGTACCACTTTTCATTTGTTTTTCTGTTCGCCAAAATAGGTGAATCCGACAAAAAAATTCAGTACATTTTAAATTGCTACTTTAAAAAAGGAAAAAGAATGCAACTCAAGGTGCTAAAAAATTCGTGACTTTTATGGACCTAAAACAGTGTCGGTAAGAGTAGAATAAAATTGGTTTAAGCGTTTTTAATCAGGAAATTTTGGAACTTTTGATGTCACAGATGCATTTCGCTCTGGTTACCCAGTTACGGATAAACGTGACGACATTTTTGAAAAAGTAGAGGCAGATCGACATTTGGGTAGTTACGATATAGCTGAAGATCTGAAAATTGACCATCAAACAGTTTCTACCTATTTGAAAAAGGCTGGCTAGACAAAAAAAGCTCGATATATGGGTGACACATAAACTCACTGAAAGATACCGAATGGACTCATTTGTAATTCTTTCTTAAGACGTAATGATATCGAACCATTTTTGAAGATATTAATGGTGACGAACAGTTTTCCATTAGTTCTTTCAGATTTCTATCTGTTTCATACTATACATAGATTATATATTGTTGTGTAACGAGTTTATTTATAACTGTATGGCTCAACGGTCTTGCCTTTTATATATTTTGCCTTAATATGTATGTTATGTAAAAAAATGTTTATCGAAAACAACCGTTATTTTTTATTTATTTATATAAATACAAACACAGTTCAAAGTCTTATTTAATATAATATGAATCGAAATAAGCAGTAACTGTATATTGACCAAATTTTAATGTATATTACATTAGAATCAAATCACATGACCACAATTACTTACTATTAAAATGATTATTAGGTTTAACTTGTTTGAATCATATACTTTTTAATAGTAGACATTTTCATTTGGACACAATGTCAAGTTTCAAGTTTCTCTAATTATGATTCTAAATGTATCTTCAAGTTGGGACTTTAAGTTTTCGCGATTCGGGTCACGTAGTGCTTAACCCCGGGGTATTTCCCGACGGATCTTCTTGTTTTGACGCTTTATGCTTAAATAAAGTTGTTTAATTTATATAAGTTTATCCAGAACCGAACTCAACTAAGGGACGTAGCTAAGGAAAGTATTTTTCTACAACCAAACATTTATACGGAGAACTTCATTATCGCGTTCGAAAATTTTATGATTGTGATGAAATTCTTTGATGTTTTTGCGCCATAACCAAATAACCTTAATTTAAATATTAACTAAGGAATATGTAAAAAACAGCAATTTTGCATGAAGTAACCTAAGCTAAGATGATTTCAAAGACTTTACATTGCTGCGTGTGAGTGAGGTAGCCCGTATAGAAGATATTTAATAAAATATATGCTTCAGCCTGTAATATCCCACTACTGGGCATAGGCCTCTTTCCCCATGTATGAGAAGGATCAGAGCTTAATCCACCACGCTGCTCCAATGCGGTTTGGCGGATATATTCTCTACTATGAGTAACAATCGCTATTAGGTATACATGATAACAACCGGGACCGACGGCTTAACGTGCTCTCCGAAGCACGGTGGGGAGACCCACAAGGACTGCACAAACGCCCAGACCACGGCAAACATGTATGGTCAATACAATTGTTTGTCATGTGCGGGGATCGAACCCGCACAAACATTAAAATATATATTTAACCAATTAATAAATATATTTTAATAACGATAATATATATATTTACTTTTAATCTATCTTAAACGACTCAACTGAATTCTTAAACATTTATTATAATTATACCCCATTAATTCTGTAAATATAAGTAATATACTTTTAAATTAATTAATATATAAATTATTTTTTTTACGTGACAGCCTCATGATGTGATATTAATTGTATATCATAATGCATTATTTAGTACAATGGTCAAATGAAACACTAGAATAAGACAATGAACATAGTGGCTTACCACAAAAGCTTAACATATCATTCTGACATGTTAAGATATGGTCAGTTTCTCGAATAATTAATTAACATCTGTATAATTTGTTATCATAACATTTATGAACAACTAAGAAAGATAATAATAACAATTAGTCCTACATAATTAATTTAATCTACTGTGTAAAAGCATATAGTCAATGGCCAAAAGGAAACCATATAGTTTCATAGTAAAAACAACAAAAAGCCTCGATTATTATAGAAATACTAGCTGACCCGGCAAACGTTGTTTTGCCAATAAACTATCTACTATAAGTGTGCAGGGATTTATTTAATAGAAAATAAGGGTTGATCGAGAGGTAGAAAATTAGGAGTAATATAATTTTTTTTATTCTAAGTCATGACAAAATAAAAATAAAAATCTTGCCAAATCTAGTACAATTTAAAATTAACAAATAAAATATAGGGGTTGATCGTAGAGGGTTTTTTTATATCGTAGAGGGTTGAAACTTTAGGGTTTTATGTATTTTTTAATGTTGTATCTTGAAAAATAAAAAATAAATATTTTTCCAAAAATTAAAAAAATTAGGGGTGGACTACCCTTAACCTTTAGGGGGATGAAAAATAGACGTTATTCGATTCTCAGACCTACCCAATATGCACACAAAATTTCATGAGAATCGGTCAAGCCGTTTCGGAGGAGTTTAACTACAAACACCGCGACACGAGAATTTTATATATTAGATGAGTTATGAGTGGATGGGACGCGTCGATGTTGGATGCCGAATTATTTAATTGCAAAAAATTACTTTTGGCTCTATCTATCTATTTAATCTATCTCCATAAAAAGAAAGTTGCACCATAGGTTTACATTGTCAATATTTGTCTAATTCTACAACGTATCTGTTAAGTTTTGATACTTGTCATCGACTGGTTGCAAACTATCGTAACTTTAAGTATTCTTATTTATGAAATTGGTTCCTTACGATAAAGTAAAACTCATGCATTAAATTATTTTCTTTTTACTCCTCGATCTCTGATTTTGATGGGACTCCGAGAATTGACCATGGGAAACGTTTTTAAGTTAAACGTCTTTACGCACGCTTCATTTGGGAAGTAAGCTGGTGAATGCGTGACGAGAGCGTTACGAAAAGTGTGATCAGGTGAGGTGAACAGAGCAAGAGAGAGAGAGAGTTGCGAACACACATTTTCTTTCTCTTTTTCTCTCATAGCCAGTTACGTTTCGTATATCTAAGACACAGTGCAGGTCTATTGTGCATGAATTTTACTTCAGTCGCGTGTTCTAAAGCACACTCGTTATTTGAATTAAAACTTCTTTTCGTACGCTTGGGCTTGGGGAGTAAGCTAGCGAATGCATGATGAGAGAGTTACGAAAAGTGTGATCGGGCGAGGCGACCGGTAGTCGAGAGGGAAATATTATTCAGTGAAGATAGAAAGAGAGATAGAGAGTTTACTAAAGAAGTTTTACTTCAGTCGTGAGGTCTAAAGCACACTCATTTTTTTTTTACCATTCAGACTTTACTCATAAATTAAAGCACGAATTCATTCTCATTTTGCGATTCAGTCGAATAACAATGAGCTTTAATTATACTAAACGTATCATTTAAATTAAAAGTAATTTATTTCTTCATTAAGGAATGTTTTAGTAGACTGAGAATGATTGCGGATATTTAAAATTAAAAATTTAATACTCTTTTGATTTGTAAATAATAAACAAAAAAAAAAAATAATAAAACTACATGTCAGATCTTGCCTTAATTGAAATGGGAAAGCAGGGCAAGCAATAGTTTAAATCACTTCAGGCTATCGCAGTCCCCTGCTGGACATAGACCTCCACAAGTTCGCGCCGAAAATGGCGTGAACTCATGTGTATTGCCCATAGACATTACGCTGGGCAGGCAGGTTGGTGATCGCAGGGCTGGCTTTATCGCACCAAAGACGCTGTTGCCTGTCTTCAGCCTGTGTATTTCAAAGCCACAAAGAACTGTGTTATCCCTTATTCGCCTGTTACGAAACCCACGAAAAGAGAAGGGGTGGCTATATTCTTTACTGCCGCAGCCATACAGCTTATAGCTTTTGAATATGAAAAAGAATCATCAAAATCGGTAAAGTCAGTAAAATTTATGACGAAACAAAACAAAAAAAAATCAATGGAATTGAGAATTTTCTCCTTATTTTAAGTCAGTTCAAAATACAGTCAAATTATGCATCTCTTCCCTTTTTTAAACTCGATTAAAAACACCTTAAAACTAGATAGGTGCGAATCAGACATGGTCGATTGATATGATCCTACTCAAAATCTGTAGCAGGCTGACTGGGGAAGTATCTCAACTTTTCAGAAGATCACAGATAAATAACACTGGTCTCAAGTATTGTGTGCCTGTAGTGAGTGAGGTGGCCAGAGCCTCCTGGCGAGGGTCGGGGGCTTCAGACGATAACCCCCTTGCGATGTTTTGGTGTTTCAAGTGTCAAGTGGGTCGTACACTTGTTTGTCAACCTTGTCATCCAAAAAAGATCCCAGATACGTTTTTAGCATGCAACTGTATTTTTTAACCGACTTCCAAAAAAGGATTAGGTCCTCAATACAGTTGTATTTTATTTTAATGTTTGTTACTTCAGAACTTTTGACTGGGTGGACCGATTTCAACAAAAAAAATTTTAATCGAAAGTACCACACGTGTCATTTGATCCCATTTAAATTTATTTGAGATCTATATACTACTTTTCGAGTTATATCTAATAGTGCGTATTTACTTGACTATTTTTTCGTCTACCTATGTTGTATTACTTGTCTATGTAATTGAAGTTGGTTTTTTTTCGTTTTCGAGCAAATACAATTTTAACAACAGGGTTCCGATTCCGTCTGTTTCCATTTGACAGTAATTTTGTTGAAATTTCTTGCTCCTACGTGCTTGAAAGAACTGAATGGCTAAGGCTGTATAGCAGATAAACTGCTTTAAATAATAAATAAACACCTATGCTTCAGCCTGTAATATCCTACTTCTGGGCATAGTCCTCTTTCCCCATGTATGAGAAAGAGTTTCCCATGTGTGACTTCAGATATTGCGTGCAACATTCTAACTTTAAGTTCATTAGAAGCTTCTTAAGTTACATTCAAATATTAATCTACAAGTAATTTATTTGATAATTTAAATCAACAAAAAAGTTTGCCTTTGTATTTACAAACCTGCAATATTATTCATTATATACGGATTTTTAAGTAGCCTAAGTATTGAACTCACAAAATAAAATAGCTTGAAAGTCTATTGTCATTATGATTTTAATCACAGCGCGGATTAAATAGTATCACGGCCAATATTGCATTCCTTCTCGGAGCGCAAAGGCTTTGATTGGATCTATTCTCTGAAGGCAACTACTTCCTCTAATACTTGGCGTATTCGTATCTATTCCCTTTTATTTTGAAATTTCCAATTGTTAAAAACTGAAATTGTCAACTTGTTAAGCAATTCCTTAATCGATACCAATGTCGTTTTATAATTGAATTTTTCAAATATTAAAATGAATTTTTTATTATATGTTTCGTCGTTACTTTAAGCTTAAAACTAATTCATAGCGTGGTGATAACTTTTCATAGCATTAGAAATAAGTAACAATTAATGTGGAGTTTCAGATCGATTTGCTATTAATAGATATTGTTCTGCATTCGCAAAATGTGTGGTTACTTTTTATTAACTACTAGCTGTACGCTGCGCGCGTTGCTACGCCCTTTTTTTTGTCATACCAAATCAAAAACCTTTGTGGGCTCATGCACAACACTTTGCTGAAGATTATGACAAATTAAATGCATAGTTTACGATTTTATAAAGGACATAATATAAAGCACATTCATTTTTATGTATACAGATCTACACTTCTTCTTTATAACGCAAAAATGCTTAAGACAGTCGGTGAGTCACTCATAAACTAAATACAATAGATACAATAGATATATTATTATATTACATTAATGGTATATATGAGTATATATGTTGATGAGATCTATTAAAACCACTGTCTTAGCCCTATACAAGCCAGTTATCGGATACATGTATATAATTAACACAACGGTTTCCAATTTGCGGGTGACTCCAATAACCGTTTTATCAGTAACGCCTACCTTGAAATAGAAAAAAAAAATAAAAATAAAAATTGCATGTTTAGAATAAAAAAGGACATGGGTTCATAAGCCCGTGGATGTATATCACTTAAAAAATAAAATTAAAAAATAACCGGTTTATCAAATAAACTTTATACAAAGTAAGAATAAAAATTATATTATGAAAATGAACTATGAATATATATTATGTACTACGAATAAAAACATCAAATGTTTAGATGTTTTCAGATGGCTCAGGTCTGGCTTTAAAAAAATATTATAATCTATACAAGTAATAAAATGGTAGGAAAGTCAAAACTTTACGTTGAATATTTTTTTTTAAAGAATACTTGGGGTGTGATCTATAGTCGATACCGAAGCCAAAAATATAGTTTTTAGAATTTTTGTCTGTTTGTCTGTATGTCCGGGATAAACTCAAAAAGTACTGCATGGATTTACTCCGAATTTGGCACGAATATTATTAAGAAGTCAGGTCAACATATAGGCTACAAATTATCACGCTATCACCTACCGGGAATGAGCAATGAACCTTTATTTCTTCAACGCATTCTTGAACAACGTGTAATCTAACGACGCATATTTGAATGTTGTTATTATGTTAATAACCATGCTATAAGCTAGCTTCATACTAAAAATAAATACATTCTGTAGTATATTTAGTATCAGCATTGCACCCGTGCGAAGCCAGGGCGGGTAGCTAGTTGAAAATATTATACAAGACATAGTAAATTAATAGTACACAACGTTTGTGAATTCGCCGCCAGACGCAGACGAAAAATCTAGCCAGACGGCTGTTGATTCACTGTCTAACGGCAGTGGTGTAAATCTTCGCTCAAGTATATCATGAAAATATTAAATTATATCTCGTTACGTCCAGATTTTTAGGAAATTGTAAAGATCAAAGGTAAAAAAATATATTAAAAACATCGTTTCGTATCATAATCAAAGCAAGAATTATTTACAAGTAAAGTTAGTGGAAATTTTTACGCCTGGGACATTAATGAATAAAAAATCACAAGGTGAAATATTGTTTTAGGATTTTTGTTTGTTTTTCTCTTTTAATTTAACTATAATTATTTTTCATAAATTAAATTATAAAGATAATATTCATTCGAAGGTAGTTTTTGAGACCGAGGAGTCTACAAATACTATATATACTAAGTACTTATAAATATTAAGTTTTTAGGTTATCTGTGACTCTTGGTACACACTCTCTGGTTCCCGCCTCTATATGAACAATGATTACTCTGAAATCTCCGCAAGAATATAATTTAAATAAACAATAAGTAAATAGTGCAATAGCAAGAATGAAAAACAGCACAATTTCGACACATCGAAACCATGAAAGGCTTTTTCATACACGTTAGCTGTTCAGCAGTATTAGATATTTCTATTGTTATTTTTACTATTAGAGTACTTGCATATGTCGTACGATGAACCACTAGTTGGAAAGGCACTGTCTAATAAATACGAGCTTTGCTAATTTAGGGAACCAGGATTCTATTGTATTTTGTATTAAAAAGTTTTACAAATAAAACTTCTATACATCTAACCCATGTATCACTGAAACTATTAGAGGCATAAAAGCGAGACCTAGTGTGAATGAATTCTAGAAAAGAGCAGTCTCTGACGAAGTCGGTGTAGCGTGTATTAAAAAAATGTGTGTATTGAAAATAAAATACTGCTCTACACTAAAATACTAAAATACTAAAATACTGCTGCTGATGAAATAACTATAATAATATAATATATTATAATAATATAATATAATATATGAAATAAATAAATGAATGATGATACGAATTATTAACGAGCAAAAGATTTAACATGAAAACTACTCATTTAATGGCAAACACATTATTGACACGTTTACCAGCGTGTGTATAATAACATAGAGAAACCATGTCTGCCACTAAGCAGCGTGGCATTTAAATGCGCTTAAAATCTAATCTATAACACAATTTTTATAAAATATATCAAATAAGTAAGAGAAAGAGAAATTTATAAAGACTTCCAATCGACAAACGTCAAAGCGTGGGACCAATGCCAGAGAAACGTCTATTATTTCGATTTACTAAGTTCTATTTCGTAATATTTTTTAAATTATTCAACACGATCTTGTGATTATTTGTAGCAAAAATATAAGTAATAAGTATTTGGTTCAAATTTTATATACATAAGATTTGAATTTACAAATCTTTAATTTAAAGTTTACAACTGTAAATTGTTTTTAAAAAATTGTTTATTTTGAGTTTTTTTTTCCAAAATCTAAAAACTTCGCTACGTAATTATCTTATTCTGTTTAATGACTAAGGTAAGTAGGTAATTTTAACAGTTTAGATAATTCAAAAAAGATTTATAAAGAATATCCTATGTAAGCGGTGTGTATCGAACGATTCGAAGTTACAATGATATATTGACTTATTTTAGGTTTTTTCTTTGGAACTAAGGAAGAAGCAGCTATCCATAATCTTCTTACAATTTTAATTAATAGCACAATTGACTTCCACCAAAAAATTATTATTAATAACTTATCAAAATGATACTATATGCCATTTTTTAAATACACTACACACAAGCGCTAGCAATAACGAATGCCGCAAAATTGATTATCGAGCGCACCGAAGATAGAACAATGCGTTCACCTGAACTAGTATGTAGATACAAGTATCAGGACAAATTTTCAAATACTACCCGGGGATAAATATGTTAGGCAGCCAGCCTAGTACTTAACGCTTAAAATGAATTTGTAACGACTTAGCTACATCTGATAAGTGCTTATTTATCTAGTTCGTAAAAACGTTAATAACACACTTAAGCTTGCAGTTTGTGAAAATAATCGTAATCTGTTTGTTACTAATTTTGGAATTTAATTCTTAAGGAACGGTATAAGGCGTGCAGTATGAATAAAATATGGAGAGTGACTCCACCCTAACAAAAATACATACTTTGCAAAAAAGGCTTCTAACAAGGAAACGCTTTTGTAAATTTATTTCATACGGTAGTACTCTGTAGCTTACCCAACTGCAGTAATATTTAATAAAAAAAACATGTGTGAACAAATACAACGACAATAATAACAATTTCGCTACTACCCAATCTTCATACCGGTGCGGTGGTGTAAAAAAAAAAACAACAGCATACTCTAGCACAGAATTCCAGAATTAGCAAAATTTGCGTGACAGACAAGAACCCAGTACCTAATTGCTTTTTTACATTGCTCTCATAAATACTTCTATAACGTTGGCTGGTTACAATGTTATCTATATAATAAAAATGAATGTTGTTAAGCGCATAACTCGAGAATGGCTTGACTAATTCGGCTAATTTTTTTTTGTATGTAGCTTAAAGTCCACGGAAGGTTATCATAACAAAAAAAAAAAGAAAAATTAAAAAAATAAATAAAGTCATCACTCGGAAAACGTTACATTTATTTTACTATTAGCTGTGCCCGCGACTTTGTTCGCGTCGAATTTAAAAAAAGTTATTGTTCAGTTCGCATAGTAATAAAATAAATAAATTTCTAAAATAAAAGTAGCCTAAGTTACTCCTTATTACATCAGCTATCTGCTAGTGAATGTCCCGTCAAAATCGGTCCAGCCCTTTATTTATTTATTTGTATAGATGAATGGGCGGCCTAACAAAGAAAGGGTATGTGTCAATAACGGCAAAAGTGAAAATTTTGAGTGTGGCCTACTAAAGTGAGATATGTTTATTTCTTTATCGTGTCGGATTTTTGTTTCATCGAATTTCAAATTAAAACAATGCACAAAAAAGTTTCACTTCAAACAAAATCAGCCGAAAAATTAAAATGGCCCGGACGCTGAATCTTAAAATATCTCACTGGATATTTCTTACTTCAGGGTAGATTTACCTGGCCTAGGCTAAATTTCAATAAAATTAAGAAAGTAATTATAAATGATTTTGTCCTGATGCACGACCAAAACAGATAGACAAAAAATGTATTATAACTAACTGTGCCCGCGACTTCATCCGCGTGGATTGTTCAGTTCGCGAGCTATAAAAGAAATAAATTTCTAAAATAAAAGTAGCCTAAGTTACTCCTTATTACATCAGCTATCTGCAAGTGGAAGCCCCATCAAAATCGGCCCACTCTTTTCAGAGATTAGCCGGAACAAACAGACAGATAGACAGACAAAAATTGTAAAAAATGTTATTTTAGTCTATGTACCGTGTATCATACATCCATATGTATTTAGTAAAAAGCGGTTACTTTTATATTACAAACAGACACTTCAATTTTATTTATTTGTACAGATTAACTATTGACAGAACGATGTCTGTCCGGGCAGCTAGTTAAATATATAGATGAATCTCGGTGAATGAAACAATACAAGCAATTTCCTTTTCATTTTATGGTAAAGAAGTTAATATAATCTCTTGATGCGAACAAAAGTATCTTAGATTACTACATTAATATTTATGCAGGAAATTAAAACATACTTAAAAAATCAATAATTGATATTAAAATACATAAAATGAGCGCAGTAATATTTTGTGCGTATGTGTGATGTTTTTTTAACACTTGTAAGCATGTTACTCTTGAAGTGCCACATGTTTTGTGAAGTAGTAATGTATTCAAGCCATTAGTGTAGGTTGCAGTATCCAAATTTTCTGCTCCGCGGGTTGCGGGTTCGATTCACGTCCCAAGTCTAGACGTAATATGTGTTTTTATTTATCTATCTATTATCTATCGAAAATCCAACTATATCAGTCGGGTGCTACCTATATCAGTAACATTAAGTTGCTTTTACTTTAGAAACGAACAACTGTATGTGAGTGTATGTTAAAGATATTTACTTATGTAATATATTTTATTATGTCATTTACAATGATAGGTGTAATAATCACGGTGACTTTGTAAATTGTGTATTTACTCGTACTATACATAAAATAGAAAATTGTCACTTACTGTTGAATACGTAAACAAAATAAGCAAGTCGGTATACCCACAGGTGTATATCCATAGTTTTCCATTATATAATTTTTTTCATTAGGTATGAAAGGTAGAGTTAGCTAGGTTAGGTAGGTTTTGTTTATGTATCAAGTTACTTAATGTATTATGTAATTAATGTAATATTTAATGTATTGTCTAATATTTAAAGAAAGTAATTAAATGTATAATTTTGAATAAACTGTACACGTTCTTTTTTCGAATGTAGATCTTTTCAGTAATTAATACAGAGAAAATATATAACACTAGCAGTGTCCCGCGGTTTCACCCGCGTAATTTGAGGAAAAAATAGCCTATAACTTCCTCGGTAAATGGGCTATCAAACATAAATTTCTTCAATACGAACCAGTGGTTTCCGAGATCAGCGCGTTTAAACAAAAAAACTAACCAAATCAAAGCAAAAAACCAACAATCTTTTCAGCTTTATAATGTTACTATACTCGTAGATTCGAGTGGAACCCTAAATAATAGATATTCTATGTACAAGATCTCATATAAAGGTTGTATATTGTGGAGTTTATATATTTTTTACGCCAACTCTTGAATGGTAATGTGTTTTCTTACAACTGAAAATGTTTATGCTTATTGCAAATTTTCTCACCTCCGTTTCTGATAAGTGCTACTAGGAAAACATTGCCAGCGTGCGTGTTACCCACTTACTTGAATCTTCGTGATAAGATTGTATTGGCTGTTTCAAGAACGAGATAAAGAAAGTTAAAAAGTTAAACCCGACTACGACGAAAAAAAATTGTAGGTCACTTTATATCCTTTAGAGGGCGCCACATTCAATATATTGTGACACCTAGTTTGTCTAAATGTGACAAGTAGTTTGGGTGATATGAGCGTGATAGTGATAGTTATTCGTAGTAGGAAAATGTTCCGCCTACCCGGAGTATAAGCAGTTTGGTGTATTAAGTTCCAAGCCTAATCCAGTATAGAGAAAGAGGCCTTTGCTAGAAGTGCATATACTACAACATACGATACGAAAAATACAGTCCATTTCATTAACCAGCAACGGGTACCAGTTTTCCCTAACCATTACGGCACAGGGCACTGGCCCCAACATATACTATATGTTTGAGTACGTGCGCGCCTGATGATCGCGTGGGGCGCGGGCGACGCGAGGCGGCGGGGAGTGCCGGCGACGATGCGAGCGCAGCGCCGACGTATTGAATTGTCATCCGCGACGCCGAGCCGTCAACATTAATATTTTCTTTTATCCGCGACGCCAAGCCGTCCAAGTTTTGTATATTTTTTTATAATTTAAACTACAATATACGATACGAAAAATACAGTCCATTTCATTAACCAGCAACGGGTACCAGTTTTCATCACACACACCATACACATCACCATATGTTGGGGCCAGTGCCCTGTGCCGTAATGGTTAGAGAAAACTGGTACCCGATGCTGGTTAATGAAATGGACTGTATTTCTTTGTATCGTATATTGTTGTTTAAATGATAATTGAAATGATAAAAATATATAAAACTATGGACGGCTTGGCGTCGCGGATAAAGAAAATATTAATGTTGACGGCTCGGCGTCTTGGATGACAGTCAGTCATATGTAGCCTATACTGAATTTATCAATCATTGTTTCGTTGTCGTTATTTTCTCTTCTTTACATATGATTATTTGTAAATAAAATGCACGCAGCTGCGTACGAACTACGATTACTCATTTGCTCTAGCTAATTATACGTAACGGCTTTGGCACACTTGATATATTAATTAATACATATTAATAAACATTTCATCGTAATTCAATTAAGCGTTACGTTTCACAGATCTTACTCATATTGATCAACGCGCTTAGTATCTTCATTTTCCTACAAAACAGTATTATCCTCCTAAGTTGTAATATGTCGACCATAACAATTTGTTGCATTTTAATAATTATATAGTTAAATTACAAATAAAAAAATACTGCCAAATTTTTATTGCGAAACAAACACTACCGAACTAAGTACACATTTTGAAACGCAAGTGTTTTTCGACGACTGCAACTGCATTTAATGGGATAATTCTTTTTTGTGCTAGTTATTGTCAGCACCAGGTTTATACAAAAGAAATTTGAAAAAAAATCGGTATATTGATGCAAAAAAGTTGATCATGCAGCATTACCCGTACCTATATGTTTTAATGCGGAGCAAGTGCGTAAAACGGTAAGCCTTTGTCAATTTCCGGTTATGAATATTTCATATAGCTGTAGGGCACAGCAGGCTATAATTGTTCTACTCAAAATCTGCAGCAGCCCGTCTGTGGAAGTACCCCAACCTTATAGAAAATCACAGCTAAATAACACTGCTCAAGTAGTGGTGTGTTCTTGTGATGAGTAATGTGGCCAGAGCTCATGAGTCATTCTGGTGTTGAAGGCTATGGTAACCGCTTAAAAAATCAAATTCTATTCCGCAAGACATTTTATGCTGCAAAAAATATAATTTATTCATTCATTTAGCGATCTTCAGAAACATCAATGACATAAAAAGATATTAAAACCAAGTGTAAAAATTTGGATGTGATCTTTTTAAAAAACAAAATTATTCCAACTCACGTTAAGTTGGGAAAAATAATTTTAAAAATGGTACAACGACAATTTTTTTTGTCTTTATGTCAAATTATGGTGTGACTATAGCTAAATTATAGAATTTAATGATTGATTGATGAACAAATTTTGTTGCTTCCAATAATTTCGAATTAAATTTTCGATAAACAGTGAAATAACACACGTGAAAAATTATATTATAACTAAGAATCTATATAAAAACCTATACGAATATACATTGTACTGAAATAAAAAATATAACATTTCAAAATTGGAAATAATAATGAAACGTTGTTAGGACAAATTATTCATTGTTTTGATTGTTAAATTTTTGATGCAAATTACATTATAAGTAATTTTACACCATCACTTAAATTTAGATTAGAATAAACTTATATACATATACCATACTATTTTCAGATATTAAACCTTTAAATAAGCAAACCTAGTATGATTTAAGGAAAAATTCAATCTGCACAAATGCTATTTTAGAGTCTGTTTTTTTTTCTTTTCTACTTTTACATTGTCATTTATTTAAATACCAACACATTCTTTTAATTAATGCATTTCACAGTTGAACTTTAAAGTAATAAGGGCTCGTAAAATAAGGTTATCAGTATAAAACATATAGCTGAAATCACTCCCGGCTACTCGGGTCAGGTATTGTGGAAAAAACAACATCGATATCATCACAAACCCCGGGGTACTCGGCATCGTTCCCGTTGTTGCCCGCACGTGATCCGAATACCCACGATCGAAATGTTCAGGGATACTTTAGAAATGTTTCCGTTACGAGACGCGATCTTTACCTACCCAAATGCTCTACACACGTAAATAGCTATACGATCCCCTTTATTATATCCTTTCGATGTGCTTAAGAATTTAGATGAAGGTGCCCTTTATCGTTTTGATTTTGATCTACTTCGTGGACTATTCCAGTAAATGATCTTTTTTGAAGCATATTTGTATAAATAATATAAATGTGTGTATTATTTATACAAAACCCTTTTAATAAAATATTTTGTACACATATAATTGCTCGCAAACGAATAAAAACCGACTTCAATTTACAACGACGAGTAATACAATGTAGGTAGTCGAAAAGTAATATAAATATACAGTCAATTAAAAACGCATGATTATAGATAACTCAGAAAGTAATCTTCAGATCTCGGTCCAATGGTCCATGGTCCCAACCACACGAAAAGTACTAGCTTTAAATTAAAAAACAATCATTTAATCGGTACACCCAGTAAATAGTTACAAATTACAACGCATAAAAATACCACCCAATTAAGAACCTCCACCTTTTTTAAAAATTCGGCTAAAATTACTTTTGCTTGGATAATTTACGTAAATATATATAAAAAGTTTCATCGCTCTGGTGTAGTAATGCGTGCACCGTGTGGGCGCTCACATACCGGCGTTACGGGTTCCAGTCAGGCTCGGGATGAATGTTTGTATTTGTACAAATTTCCTTCCGGTATGATTTTCTGTCCTTGTAAGTCTTTCCACCGTGCCTCAGAGAGCACGCTACGAAGTCAATCCCAGTTATTATTATAGACAGGTGTCGGGTGATAGCGATCGTCACTCATAGTAAGGAATATATTCGCCAACCAGCAAGCCGCGTGGTGGATTGAGTTCCTACACTTCTCCTACATGGAGAAAGAGGCTTATGCTTAGCAGTTGGATATTACAGACTGAATCCTGATATCGTTATGGCGTTTTTATAATAGAAGTACTTTCAATAAATCTGATAGTAATTTTAGGAAATAAATAATTTTAGAAAGATTTAAAGAATCAGATTTTAGAAACAGTACGTTTTACGCTAAAAACAACTTTTTAGAAAAACCCTATAGAATTGTTAAATTTATTTTATTTTAAATCTTTTTTCATATTTCATTAACTGTAAAAATTATGTAGTTCCTTCGACAATTCTACGAGCTAAAAACGTTCCTTGTAAAAAGATACAGCCTGTTAACAGGGGTCAAGGAGACAGATCGACGAATAAACGGAGGTCGATCGGTGGCGTAAGTAATAATCCCGTTGCCACCAATAAAATTCTACTGAAAATTACGTACACCACTGTAGTACATAATGGTGTTCTCTAACAAAACCCTTATATTATAAGCATACAAAAATGTGCGTTCTATATCATAAAATAATTTATTAAAAGCTATTCTTAAATTGTGATAATTTTAAATAATGGCCATACATCAACACACAAACAGAATATAAGTCTGGACTATCTAATCCTTGTTAGAGATATAGACATACAAATACATGAAAAAATAATTTTCTTCACAAAAGTAATTTAAAACCTCTTATACTGTTTTTTAAATATGAGGAACAACATATTTTATGGTTTCGTCCCTTATTTCGTTTTACTTTTTAAGTAAATTAGCTAGATAATATTATATTTCCATATTTGATGAAATACAATCTGTATATATATACTAACTGAATTTTCTCTTAAGTTTTCTTCTTTTTATGAACATTATCAATTGAAAAAAAGGGTTTTTATAAGTGAAATTCCAGCAATGGATTAAGGGGTTCTGTAATTCTAAATTAAATTTTCTTTTCGTGATATTTACCAGGTTTTTTTTTTATACAAGTTTAGGACTAAACCCACAATTAAAGAGTTTTTTGGTTTTGTTACTTACTTCATGGCAGGTAGTTTTTATTCAATATTTTTTTCAATTTAAATGAAGACTTACACCACCCGTAGATTAATATCGGTAAGTCCTTGTAAAGTTCTCTGTAATGCTATTTTGCTTAATGGTCAGATTGCCGACAGATAATGTATAGATATTACTGAAATAGCACTATCTAAAGGGCTAGAGTGCCTATAGCGTATCTGGTAATATTATCTTATACAAAATTTAACATTGACGACAGTAATTTCATTCATCGAAAATGATAATAATGCTATTTTATAATATAATAATGAAATGTTCAGATAAATGTTCAAAAAATTGTACTACGCTAAATTCAACATAGCTTATTTAGAAGTTAGAGGAAATTTGTTATAACATACCCGTGCATTAATACAGTATCTGCAGCTGTTCGGTTCGTTTTGATCGTATACGAAATATTTGTATAATTGATTTGAACGCAAATAGAGATATATACTAAGAGCATAACACTACAGTACGTAGAGTGTAAGTATATCGGCCATTGGCCATTCTTTTAATTGTATCGAAGATTCGAAAAAAATAATTTGTTTGCAAAATGGACGTATTTGAAACATACTTCCAAACGTATCTAATATTATATGTAACATCCCTCAAAGACCACATATATGGATGAACACGTTAACTCTTTGCATAATAGTCGAGCAGCTTAACGAGAATATCTAGTGGTAGGTTTACGTGGTTCTTAGACATTTTCTCTCCAAAAGTCTCTGTACTTTATAAGTAAAACGAGCAGACTGAAAAAGAAATACTGTAATTAACTTAATTATAACAAAATTAGAAATAGCGATACTATAGACTACAACCTTAATTAATCATACTGAGAACCTACATTTAAATATCTAAATATATCAAAATGGGGAAATAATGTTTTATCCATTTCAAGAAATTATGGTATATTATTCAGTCATTCATTGAAGAACGCGCTGCCTTATCGGCGCTCATCGGGGCGGATCTCTCACTGCTGGCCTTGATTGTAACCATGGTCGGCATTGAGGAGTACTGGTACACCGATTCGTCCTTATGCAGTGCTGTAATCCTGCAGAAGGAAGCGGCAGAGCGAGAGCGAAAACAGGATCCCGACTCGTTTGCAATTCGCCGCGGAAGGCGCAGTCGGCGGCGCAGGGCCTGGCCAACCTGCCGCTGTAACACCGGATCAGCGGGCGATAGATTTGGGTATCCCGAGAAGGAAGGTGACCTTAGTGTTCGAGGGAACCTCTCGGAGATCGCTTATGCAATGGCCCTATTTGGGCCGGCGTGATCGCGGAAGTGCTCGTAATCCCGCCCCAGGTGAGAGGAGGAACACCCCAGGGGTTTTAGTCTGTGCGAATTGGACTTAACCCGTATCCGTTAGGGATTTAAACTGGATCAAAAAAATGGAAAACATTACGGTCAAAGTTCAGAGCAGCCCTACTGGGGAAGTGACTCAACCTTACAGAAGATTGTAACCAAATAGTATTTCCCATAAGTAGTGGTTATTTTCTGTGATGAGTAGGGTAGCCAGATATGCTGTGAAGAGTGTGGGTCTTTAACGCGCTTGCAGTAGTCCCTTTATTGCTGGCGTTCATAGCCTAGGGTATTCGATTACTCACTGATGTATTAACAAATTGTTATTGACAGTGACAGTTTAGTGTTGTCATAAGTAACTTCAAGAAAAAAAGAGTTGGCTTTAGACCACATGATTGCAGTAAAACTTTTTTAGCAATACTCAAGGGACCAGCAAACATTTTAAATTACCGAAAGTTCCAAATAGCATGAGCTTAAATAACCAAAAAGGCGTGAAAACAAGAAATAATTAAAATTCACTTTCGGATCGAAAGTTGATCAATCAGATGACAATCACTATGTAAAAATCAGTTACCCTTTGAATCCAGACTACAAAGGTTAGAACGGTAAGTAAGCCCTAGCCGAAAAAGTAGAAAAAATACGTCAGATTAGGAATGAATATTATGTGCTGTGTGGCTACGGCACTAAAGAATTTAGCCACCCCCTCTCTTCCCGTGGGTGTCGTAAGAGGCGACTAAGGGATAACAAGGTTCCACAACCACCTTGGAACTTAAGAAGCCGACCGATGGCGGGATAACCATCCAACTGCTGGCTTTGAAATACACAGGCCGAAGACGGGCAGCAGCGTCTTCGGTGCGACAAAGCCAGTACTGCGGTCACCAACCCGCCTGCCCAGCGTGGTGACTATGGGCAAAACACATGAGTTCACGTTATTTTTGGCGTAAACTTGTGGAGGCCTATGTCCAGCAGTGGACTGTATAGGCTGTAATGATGTAATGATGATATTCATTCTAAGATATTTATGTAAGATTATCATGGAAATAATAAAGTAACGTATAGCGCGTAGCATTTATATTGAACTAGCTATACCTGCGGCTTCGCTCGCGTTGAAATCAGTGTGTCACAAAGTTTTCCCGGCCAACTGCCAGTAAAATTCTCATCAAAATCGGTTTAGCCATTCCGTAAACCTTCCTCTTGAAGCCTTCTCTCTATTAGTGAAACCGCATGAAAATCCGTTCAGTAGATGTTTAAGGAATCGATCACGTAAACTTTTGGGGACTTTGTTTTATAATACACTACCTGTTGCCCGTGACTACGTCCGCGTGGTTATGAAGATATGGATTACTATTAAGATGTTTAACGCAAATTATTTTTTTATTTCAGTCACTTGAAATACTTATCACACTAAGTAACTTTTTAAAAGGCACAACTTAGTATAATTTAATAGTTATTTTTACCTCTCTATATACCACATTTCTAGTTTTATTTTCAGGCTGCAGTATAAATAACCTATCAGGCGAACTTATAGCTTTTGTATATGTTTCATTTAAACTATCAACCCCAATTAAATCCCCTTAGCGGTGGAATATCGCAAAATCCGTTCTTAGCGGACGTTTACTAAATATAATCTACCTCCCTGCCAAATTTCATCTTTGTCCATCCATGCAGCGGTTTTTGAGTTCTCGTGATGAGTGAGTCAGTGACCTTTCTCTTTAATATATATAGATTACGATGCATTATTTGGACATCTCCTCACCATCTATAGAGCATACATTTTAAATTTCAAGTCTCTTACTTCAAAAACATAGGACTTTCATACAAACTTCCATCCCCCGTTTTATCCCCTTAGGGGTCGAGTTTCGTAAAATCTACGTCCTATAAGGAGCCTATCTGCCAAATTTCAAGTTTGTGGGTGTTGTAGTTTCGGAGATTTCGTGATGAGTGAGTGACCTTTCGCTTTTAAATTGTATATAGATATAGATATAGATAACACTACAATAGTAAAAGATATGTGAAGAGTTACAGAAATGTATTACAGTAATATTTAAAAGTACATGAAATCTTTTATATTCATGCGATAAAAGTTTATCTTATTCAATTGTTGAAAAAAAATTTTGGTTCACCTTATAACATTAAATATAGCTCTCATTATCAAATATTATGATGTACGTCGGTAACTTATAAATTAAGCGTTAAATTAATATACTATACGTCATATTATCTATTTCCTGCGGCTTCACTCGCGTAAAATTTGATGATATTTACAAAAATGTGCTAAAGTAGTGTCTATTTATTATATAACAATAATTTAGGACCTCTTTGTATCCGACATTAATGATTCGAATTTCGTGACCAGACTGCTTATATTCGTGATACGAATTTCGTCGGCAGGGTCGCCATATAAGCGTGAGTCATGGAGATGAGTGAATTAAACGACTGTCGCTATAAATATACTTTACTAATATAATAAATTGGTTAAAAATACATGATATGCATATGTATTCATAGTACATAGTGTTTGTATGCTTATACTACTATACTCTCGATAAGATAGAACAGTTTTCGAAAAATTAGTAATATGAACTAGAATGAGTAAGGTAACTAGAGCAGGGGAGGGTAAGGGGTAAGGGTTATATATATATATATATATATATATATATATATATATATATATATATATATATATATATATATATATATATATATATATATATATATATATATATATATATATAAATGAATGTTTGTCTGTGTGTCTTTTATAGAATCGTAAACTATGCATTTGATCATGTGTCTTCATCAAAATGTTGTGCATGAGCTCACAAAGGTTTTTGAGTAAGAGCAACCAAAAAAAAGCGTAGCAACGCGTGCAGGGTACAGCTAGTAATATGTAAAATAAGGCTTTTCTTATGAAAGTAAAAAAACTAACTACGTTTTGCTATTTAAAATTAAACACTAAAGTTTTCACAAATTTATCATGTTCTAATAAATGACTGCAATTTAAATATAAAATAAATGTTATGAAAACTATTGACCAGTCAATACATTTTTTATAATAATGTTACGGTTGCATAAATATTGTAACATAATGTGCACAAATGTTCCATTGTTGGACACAGATCTCCTTATCTATAAAGAGAAGGATTTGATCTGCTTGGCTGCAGAATGCATAATATATATCTCAGTTGGCTCAGCGGTCATAGCACTGGCTTATGGCTGTTGAGCTGGCCGTTGCGAGTTCGATCCCCGCTCACGACAAACATATTTTATATTGAGCATACAGATGTTTATCGTGGTCTGGGCGTTGTGTGTTTTCCGACACAGGAGAAAATATTGTGGGGGAAACTACTGGGGGCCGTTAAGTATGAAGGGTTAAATAAATAAGTATCGATATGATTCCCACGATATTTTTCTATACTGTTCAGCATACAGTGAATAATTAGTAAAAGCTTATCATAAAATTGTAATTCTAACAAATAAAATATTATGCAAATAATGTATTCGCTATTATAATTGAACAAACAGTTAAATTCTCCTTTATTAATATTCGTTTTTCATGTTTCATTGTTTTGATAAAAAAAAACTATTAGAGCGCAAGTAAACTCACAACTGTTTTGCATCAATATTTAAATAAATTTAATACAAATAGATGCCCTATAGAATCATAATGTATTTATTACATGTCTCTCCGAATAACCCTCACTAAAACTGAAATAATGTGTTATTACATTTTTATCACGTGCAACATGTCTCTGTGATAAATGAGACTAGAATAGCCGACAAACAATTAGTAATGCTTTATAACATCTCAATAAATACAACATAGGACAACTATTCTATGCGAAAGCCTATTTACTTTTTTACTAGCGAATTTATTTCCGCAACACAACAAATATTGGTCTGGCGGAGCAAAGATATTGCATGAATTTGTCAGTGGCAGAGATTTCAACTCGCTTATTTCGTCCTGTATTAAACTTGGTCGACCGAACGCTACAGTATAGGACTACCTTTATGCAACTTTTATCTTTCATAAAAGAACGACTAGTAAGCTGGTGATGATCGACGACTAGTGATATTGGAAAGATAACATTACAATAATGTACTTATAGAAACTTAGTCTTAGACTATAGAATACGGTCATCAGGTGTAAGGATGTACGAGTTATTTCACGAATTTTTCTAACCACTGATAGCCCGCCGTGCGACGTGTCCGGTGATTCAACGAGTGTCGCTCCGCTCGGTCGAACAAAAACGGAAAACCATTTTACGGTCCATTGTGAAGGTGGATTGGCAATTTCGTTTCAGGCTTGGTCGACCATCGGCTGAGCAGGTTTTACAACTCTGGTTGGGTTGATAAAATACATAACACATTTCAGTTACGAGTAAATAAATTGTTTATGTGCTTATATTTCTGTTATGTTCACTGTGACATATTCTGTTACACTAATAAATTATCTTTGCAAATATCTAAGTCCTTTTGTACCAGATTTGCTGTCAGACTTGTAATACTAATATTTTATGAGATATGCATGTGTCAGTGTCGCCGGAGTCAAAAGAGTCGGTCTCCGTACTTTTCTTTTATTTTTGGAACTGTGTATGCTTTTGTCACAAAAACCGACAAAACTATAACACATAAATGAATGGCACGGGATATTTATAGAAGTTAAAAATTGTATAAAATCTACACCTCTTACAACATGTTTGTGTGAATAAAGTCTAGACAAACAGACATTTCGTAGATATCGAGATTAAAGCTGATGCTGATAAATGATAAAAAAAATATACTTTAGCGTATATTAGTTAATAATAAAACTAACGTTAATTTATTTAAAATACAATTTCTATTAAAGAAACATTCATATGTGATTTTCTAAAAATAAAATTTACGATTAACGAATGATATCAAAGATATTTTTAGAAGTATTAATATAGCTATTTGAAACGTTTCTACAAAAGGTATATAAAGATGTTTTAGCAAAAGATGGAAAAAGCTTGTCACGATATTGTATTGGAGTGGATAAATAATTTGTTGTTTTGCGGACTTTTTTACTAAGAGTTTTTAACCATGGAACTCTAAAAATCTGACTCCTTTGATCTAAGCAATTAGAAACTAAATATAGACTGGCATTGCAACTTTATAATATTCTGTTACCATGGTTCAGATACGTTTTTGAAGTATTTAGTATATAATATCAATTAATACATAGAATAGTAGTATTTTTAAATCTGGCTGTGTCCGCGACTTCATACGCGTGGAATTTTACAAAAAAGTTATTATTCAGTTCGCAGAGTTATAAAATAAATAAATTCTAAAATAAAAGTAGTCTAAGTTACTCTTTACTACATCAGGTATCTATCAGTGAAAGTCCCGTCAAAATAATTGATCCAGCCGTTTCAGAGATGAGACGAAACAAACAGACAGACAGACAGACAGACAGAAAGACAAAAATTTAAAAAAAATGTCATTTTTGTATATGTACCGTGTATACATCCATATGCGTTTAGTAAAAAGTGGTCATTTTAATATTACAAACAGACACTGCAATTTTGTTTATTTGAATAGACTAGCCGCCCGGACAGACTTCGTTCTGTCAATAGATAATAGTAAAAATTAAATAACTGTAAAAAACTTAAATTTTTTTGTACTAAAACCTTCCATGGGCCGTAAGGAACATAAAAAAATAAATTAGCCGAATTGTTCGAGCCGTTCTCGAGTTATGCGCTTAGCAACATTCATTTTTATTTATATAGATAAAATAAAATGTGAATAAATACTTTGAAGGTTAGTAAGCAGCTTCAATTTCAAGGTAATAACCGTAGCTCGAATAAAATTAGAAGTAAACGATACCGTATATCAACGAAACGTTTTCGTCTCTATAAGCGGAGGCTTATTTGAAATTCCAATTAGAAAGTTTTCTCATTTACTTGATTCAGGGCGTGGATTGGTGGAAGGGCAACAATCCGGCCCTATTAGTCCAGATCTCTGCTCTGTACCAGATTTGGAAAGGTTTGACGGGTTAGAGGATCACTGCGTAAACTGATCCTTATTCGAAAGAGTTTTAATTATTTTTGAACATTTTAACTTCAATGCGTGCCTTATTTGAATAACAAATTCGATTTTGTGCAAACAAATCTCAGAAAATGAATTTATTTTATACTATTTATACATTAATCACCATTTAATATCGTATGTGTCAATATTAATGTAATTATATGACGTACTGGCATAGAAGTCGCAATTACTGTTTGTTGCGTTATCGGTCGCTGGTTCGTTTCACACTTATTGCGATTGTTTTCATAGATCATACAGGTTTATATTGAGTACTTCCAAACGCTTATATCTACAAAAATAATTGATATGTTAAGTAATCTACAAGTAAATATCGCTTTCTATCTGATTCTTTATGAATTAAATATAAATATAATTAACATCTTAAGCATCACCAAACCGTAAAGAGGAGTGAGCCTAAAACTTAGCGATTTCTATTTTAGAGGCAAAATCTTACGAAACACACATAGTAAAATCAATCGTGATAACCGTAATAATGTATGATTATATTCCCAAACATTTTATATAAACAAACTTCTAAAACAACTTCTGAATCATTAAGTCTATGTCTAGTTAGTTTCTCTCCCTCCTACTGTACACCTGTTTGAATATGTGACAGTAACTATGACGTCGTTAGATAGCTCGTCTCTCGAATCGACGACAGCAACTTGAAGATAATCAACGCAAAATGTCACTGACCAGTACATTTCAGAATAAACCATAATATATACTTAGTATGATATACTTTATACTCGTAATATCACATTTTGTTAAAGTTAAAGATTGTAACGACAGAAATATTATTTTAAATCTTGTAAAACTTGTTACTATTGATCGAAATCGGAACGAATTTATTCAAAAAGTATCAAGCCTGAACAGCCACGACACGGAAGTTACTCGCTCGAAAATTGAATTTATCAAACTTTTCGCGGGACAAACAGATACTTTACAGACTGTGAAAAGCAATTTGCTTTAAATTGTTATTATTCGGATGAATTGAGGCTTGTGAATAAATTCACAGATAGTTTATTAATTACAGCTTAGAGTTCACATTATGTACTTACGATTTTTTTTTGTGAAAACATTATACTCTAGAATTATATATTTACTTTCAATTAATTACCCCTGTCTGTGTATCATGAATACTAGATACTATATCCGCACTTTTTCTAAATAAAAATATAATACAATGAAAATTACAAACAAAAAAAAAGAGAAATCCCGTGTTTTATATCTACCTGTGTATGTCTGGTGTGGTCTGTATATGAATAATAATAAATATTTGGATCTGTAGGTAGAGAAGACTACATAATATACTAAGTAAATGTAACTAAGAATAATCTAAACCCCAACCATCAATTTTCTGCGTGACATTGGAGAAATAGTCTAATCCTAACAGTTCAACACCATTAAAACTAAAATTTCATTACTTTTTGAGATGTCAATTCCAACACAGACCCAGCAAAATAATTTTAGAAATAATTATGATTTATGAAGTTACCATACACTAAATAAAAGAATTTATGTATGTATTTGTTTTTGTATTATATGTCTAATTGAATTTTAAAAAACATTGTTAACGAAATTGTATTAATTGGTGAAATTTATTTGATTCTATTTGATTGCTTCTAATTTGGAAACAGATTATTCCATTAATATGTTATTTTCATTAATATGTTCCATTTCGTTCAAATATTTAAATCTTATTATTGCTCGATATAGAATTTCATATTTTCGACGTAATCTCTTTTGCAAGTAAAACGCGATTTAAAATGTAAGTAATAACAAATAGTAACAAATTACTATTTCATACGATAATACGTTTTAGCCCTACACCAGATACTACCTACTAACTTCTTTTTCTTTAATTTAAGTGCTGAAAAGCTTGAAATTTTCATTCTAATTATCGTTATTACTACTTATTTTAGCTTTTATTTTAAATAATAAAGAAATTATCTCTAAAAGAAATTATTATTCTCATCTTAATTGATAATAATTGATTAAAAATTCAAAGAAAAAACATCTTAAATCAAATTAATACTACTGGAATGCTAAAATTTCAATAATATTTGCTATTTATTATTATATCAATGTATAGTTAATTAAGACACTAATGACGCATAAATACGAGCAAATTTAATTATTACAGAAGATAAAGGCGACAATTCATAGAGAATTTCATAATTACGTACTCAAAGTGGTTGATGCGCATATTTAGCACAACTTTCGGCACTTTCGGCGTTAAGAAATAGGTGCCTATTTTATCTATACATTGATTTTTTATATTAAATACATCAACATTTACTTTTTTCAAATAGGTTTTAAAATAACTATTAAATCATCATCTTTTTAAAATATATTTCTTTTAATAAATTGTTACAGCTAATGTAACCGCTGATTCTGGAAACTGATTTAATATTTGCTGATAAGAATAGTCAAGAAACTTCGTAGTTGCTCTTTAAAAAAATTAGTCAATAATAATATGATAGTTATACCACAAGAGAATACATAGATACCGGGGCAGAGAGACTAAAATCGTAAATGAAAGAGGACGTAAGATTTGTGACGTAGACACGTAATTTCCTTACTTAAGAAGAGCTTTAAAAATCTGAGCTGCGATCAAAAGCTGAAAGTGCATGTCAGAGACTATGTGTATTATCGACAGGTGCTACATGAGGCAATAAGCTTTATATTAGTTTTATCAGTGTTAAAATTTATAAAAGGTTTTCCTTTTTTGTGGCGATTTTTGTAGGACTACATTTTTAATAAAGTCGCTTGACGAAAAAAAAGATTGATTATGTCCATTATATTTATTCCCATATTATATTCATTTTGTGATTAGAAAAAATTAGGATTCGGTCAAATCACTGTGACCGCTGTGATACTAATGTCGTCGTAATGTTGTGCGTCAATTACGTCACGTTAGTGTAAATTGAAAACGTATAAATACCTCGTGATCATATCCCACAAGTGATGATCACTAAGCGTCATTCTATTTCGAGTGACTACACCCTCAGTATTTACTACGCTGCGTGCGACATATTTGAAGCCGAATCGACTCATGTCGATTCGAGTCCATTTCAATTAAGTGCTCATGTCAGCACGATCCGTTTACGCTCGTATTTTCATTTATTGAACTTGGGTTGAACTCGGTAACGAAATCAATTAAAATTCTATTAAAATAAGAAAAACAAATGTATTTTAATGAGAAGTCATCACCATCTGCTTTGATTAGTTTATTTATAAAAATATTACAATATAATTTACGAACAGAAAAATTATTATAATTATATAAAGATTATAAAGCAAAAGCGAGTATTTAAAGTACCAACGAAGTAATTAAAAGAAAAATTGTAAGCATTTTTAAAGATGAAGCTACTTCATTCAAGTAAAGATTAGAGTGTGTTATTTTACAATTACCGCGTTTGACTGTCTCGGAGGATTCCATTTGTCTTCTCCGCTCTTAGGCAAGTGTTTCCCAGTGGGGTTTTCAAAGTGAGCCAGCTCCGTCGCGATAAGATAGAGTAAGCCTTTCACGCTCGTATATCAACAAACCACGGTAAAACCAACGGGGATCTATTAAAAGTCAATAAAACTTATTATTTTACATCTTAGAAGACATTTTTAATTTGAATTTAATTTTATTTTCCTGCTCAAATTTTATGTACCATATTTAAATCTTTTTACTTATACCGAGTAATAAAGATAACAATAAAGAGACTCAGCTTATGTTAATCTGGTTAAATTGAATAACACGCTCAATTTAATAATGTAATTAATAAAGAAATCTTCGTTGTGATAGCTTACAAGTTAATTATATAAATAGAAGTTTATCCGGTTTATTACAGAAACCCAATAAATTTGAATGTCTTATAAATATAGCACGTGGCTGTTATCATTTGTATAATGAATAAGGTATGCAGCTAAGATAGACGTACCCCTAAGATTCACTTACTTTGTTTTCGGAACTCGATACCCTGATATTTGGTTTTCAATTAAAGTTCGTAACATGGTATTGGCAAATTTACTGGCAGAACAGGAAGTCTTGATGGCCTTCAATAAATCAAAAATAAATAAATCAATAGCTTTATTCTACTGCGTAGTATGGTTTTTAGTATAATTATATTTTTCCTCAAATACACACCATCTTATTGTAACCGTTTTTATATAGACTTAGGTACTATACAGGACAACCTCAATAAAACAAAGCTGACGAGAGTTAACCAGACTTCGACACAGTAAGCACTTTGTTAACATGAAGTTTGTTATTATAGAAGTTACGTTGGTCTACGATTAATTTTAATAGGTAAGAAAACTATTTACTAGCTTCATCTTGATGAGTAATATGAGGGTTGTAAAACACAAATTATACTTACTTTATATTTATATTCTGCAAATAAATGTGGGTTTTGTATTAAATCTTTTGGTCGGTTCCATTAGTTTATTGAAACTCATTAGATTAAGGTTGCACAGTATTATTTCACTTAAGAAAAATGATTTTATAAAAACCTAATATTTCTACGCCATACATATCTTTATAAACACTTTAAAGCGGTATGATACTTGGTACAGATATTTCCATTTATTAATGATCTTGTGACTATCTTTCTAGATGTGTGAAAAGCATAAAAATAATTAAAATTATATGTATATCGTTTATTTCGTAAAAATATTAAGAATATACTCAAACAATATAATGTATGTGTTTGTAATTATTACTGTACTTATGATACACAAAATATGACTAAAAATCACTACGTAATAATATATTGTGTTCTATTATATTTCAACAATCGCTTGCCTCGTGTAGTCAACCTGATAAAAAACAAGGAACAATAATAGAAGATACAGATTTACTTGCCTAAGTAGCTACAGACAGATTATGTTTTAGTAATAAATAATATCGCTCTTTTAGCGATAAGACCGCCTTTGTACATCTTCCTCTAATTATACTACTTTTGTTTGTATCTTTCAATGGTGTGCAATAAAGAATATTATTATTATTAGTGAAAGTAATGACAATTACATCAACCTGAATGTACGTAACTACAGGAATACTCCCGATAATTTTGTTAGGAGTTCCTGAGAAAGATAGTTCATTTAGGAGGCTTGCTGGTCACTATTAAAACCTGATGGTCTATATAAATTATTTACTAATATCTTAAAGTCATGTAAGAGAATTGTATTTCTTGAAAATTTACCTATTTAACTAATACCCAATTAACTGACGACCGAAGGCAAACGAAAAAACTAAGAGAGAAATGTGCAATTTCACTGTGGCCGTAAATATAAAATATCGATTTCAAAACTCTACCAGTGGTAAGCACACAAACGATCAAAATTACTTATAATTATTTAAATTATAGAGCGATTTGATCGTTTCGTTAAGCGCATCTACATCACTTATTTTTAAACGACTTCCAAAAAAGGAGGAGGTTCTCAATTCGACTGTATTTTTTTTTAACGTATACGTATAATCTTGTAGATAAATCTATAACTAAACCTGTATTTAAACCCAAAATAAATTACAGTAATTTATTATCCTTAGGTACCTTGGGGTGTTAATAATCTATTATTTCAAGAAAATATAATTTCGTAAAATGAAACATTATCATTTATCAAATTATTAATTATAAAAAAGAATAAACATACATGGAATAAACGACACATTAAAATGAATATTTGACAACCTCGTTGGCGAAGTTTGCATTATCCTGCTTTGCACCTTAGTTTGTGGGTTCGATATTCGCCAGAGTCTGGGTGTAATATTAAAAAAAAAAAAAAAAAATTACCTATAGCAAACTTCGTACCACCATATTTTTTTCCTGAATTTAAATATTCAATTTTAAATGTGACTCTAGTCAGCTGTTACATATAACATAAGCATTAAGTTACCTATCTAAGAAATATACAACAGTGTCTGTTTGATTAAAAATATATCTATTTGTTACAACTACTGATGTGTAACCTTTTAACCGGAGACATTTATATAGACGTCCCGTTTACGCTGTTCCTCCGTGCAGAAATAACTTTTAAAAATTATAAAAAGTGGTAAAAAGTGAGTGTATATAGATAAATTATACATCAAAAGTTGCGGAATTGTTCGCCCTACACGGTGGTGTATTTTGTTTATCAAGTTTTGGACTTTTCATGAGTGAAAAATGTGAAAAACTGTAAAAATCAAAAACTTTTAAACGTAAAACCGGAAACGCTGCGAAAACGAAAGCGACGACATATATATTTTCTTACGTCATTCGACGGGGCTTATTGATCCCGACATTTTGACATATCGTTTGGAATTTTTTGTGGAAAATTCGCAGAGTTATTCAAGAAAAACTGTGAACCACGTGGCCACCTGTTTTGTGATTCGGAGGGGCTACGGACAAGTGTGATACGTCATTCGACGCGTCTCGGCAAGCCCAGCAAAACCACGCATCGAACATTAAGATCAGATGAGTGGTTCCGGAGATATCGAGAATTTTGTGAATTTTCAAAATTCAAAATTATTTTCCGGAAAAACCAAAGCAACGATACCCCCAAATTTTTTGCTCATTTAATAGTAATTAATATTTTTTAGCTGTATACTAAATTTCACATTTTTTGGCTTAATAGTTTCGGAGATATAAATTTTTAAAATTTTAGGGGGTGCACGTGGGGGCGCAACACCCGGCCCGATCTCACCGGAATCCTCTTCAACATATTGCAAATATTTATTTTAAGCTTCCTAATTTTTTGAGGATTTTTCTTTTAATTTTAATTAAAAAAAAAAAAAAAAAAAAAAAAAAAAAAAAAAAAAAAAAAAAATCAATAGACATAAGCTGTTATCTCTCGTCGAGACGATTTCAACGAGCCTAAGAACGGGAGGATACGAGCAAATTCAGCCGATTTTAGACGTCAGACGTGATAAGGTGGCCATATTGGCGGCCATCTTGGAATCCGAGGCCAGGAGGTCAGAGATCTCGAAAGGCCCGATACGGAGAGTCGTCGCATAATACTCTGAGATCAGCGCTTCCCGAAATATCGAATTTCTATTCTTTAAAGAAGTAGACAGTAGTTTTAGGGCAGTCACAGACTGAAACTAGAAGATAGAATATCTCGGGAACCGCTGGTCGCAGAGCGACGTGGTTTTCTTTATCGACTTTCCCTCAGTGAGGGCTACAATTATAACCTCAAAGGACGACTCTACGTAGAGTCATAGACAAAAAGTAGAATTTTTTCTACTTTTTGTTAGTTTTAAGTTTAGTATTAGTTTAGTTTTAAACACGGGCATATTTGCTCGTCATTTTAGTATATTACTACTTATTTAACCCTGCTATTGCAGGCTTTTAACCAAAAAAAAAAAAAAAATCTTTTGAATTTTAAATATTGGACTTACCAAAAAATTATTGACGCACCTCCGGTATGTCAGGCTCAAGTTCAACTACCTCGGACAGGGCCCAAGGGACAACACGCATTCCGGTGACTCCGCGAACCCCCAAGTCCTCGTGGGGAAGCGCTCAAAAAACGCTGGACACAAGTCTGACTCCTCTTAGGAAAAGAAAAGAGATCCCAAAGGTCAGTTATTATGACGCGAGGAGGAGGGTTTTCTTGAATTGGAGGGAGTCAGAGAAAGAAAATCACGAAGAGGCTAAAAAAGCCCTTGACTCTGCCAAAAAATTAAAGAAAGAAATTAGGGAAACGCTAGAACTCGCCCTGAAAAATTACCACGACTCATTTGAAATGATGATGCATACTTTGGAGAATCAGTTGGAGGAACAAGAGAAATGTCAGAATAGGGTGGTAATAGAGAAGTTTGAGGAGCAGTCTCGTCTCCTGCTTGAGACACAACAAATAGTTAAGAGCATCCAAACCAACATTGAAAAACAGCAGGAGGCGGGAGTTGCCCCGAAAACCTATGCCGAGGCAATAACATCCGGGCCCTCATCAAAAGCGCCGGCCGCTCTCCACTCTCTGGTGGTATCGTCGGAGGACGATCAGATGACTGGGGAGGAAGTCCTCACCAGATTGAGGGAAGTTGTTGACGCAAAAGAAGGATGGACGAAGGTTGAGCGAGTGCGAAAGGCAAAAGACAGGAAAGTGGTACTGGCTTTTGCCACCACCACTGAAAGAGCGAAAGTGAGAGAGCGAGTGGAAGCGAAAGGGAAGGGTCTTCTGGTCGAGGAAGTCCAGAATAGGGACCCACTCCTGGTTCTACGGGGAGTCCTCTCGGCTAACACCGACGAGGACATACTTAAGGCCCTAAAGAACCAGAACCGGGAACTCTTTGACGGTCTCGATCAGGAGACCTGCAGGGTGAAAGTGCGCTATCGCCGTAAGGCGAGGAACCCGCACACGGCACACGTGGTGTTGGAAACATCACCACCCCTCTGGAATCGGATCACCAACGCGGGGTACGTGCATATAGACCTCCAGAGGGTAAAGGCCGAGGACCAGTCCCCGCTGGTCCAGTGTTCGAGGTGCCTAGCCTACGGACATAGCAAAAGGTTCTGCGTGGAAATGGTGGACGCGTGCAGCCACTGTGGCGGTCCGCACCTCAAGTCAGACTGCGTGGACATCGCGGCATCAGTCCCGCCTTCCTGCAGGAACTGCCGAAGAGCGAAACTTGATAGTATTCAGCACAATGCCTTTAGCAGTGACTGCCCAGTGAGAGGGAGGTGGGACGAGCTGGCGCGATCGTCCGTCGCTTATTGCTGACGGTACGATGGTCAGCACAGTGGTGTATTTAAAAGAAGTCTCCGTATCCCTGGCACAGAGTGCGCGAGACATTCTGCGGGGACTCTGGATCTGGAAGAAACTTATAAGTTTGTTGTGGAACAAAGTTCCCGCAGAACAAGAGGGATACATCACGCGTCCTCCGAATCTAGTAATAGTGATGAAAGGAAGAGTGCAAGAAACAAATTTGGGCAGCAGTTTTAAAACCAATTCCTGTCCGGAAAATAGTAGCAACACAGACAAATTGTAATCACAACACAGACAAATTGTAATCACAAAATGGCGAGCAAATATGTTCCAATTATATAATTTTATATAGTTAGGTAGCATATACTTATTAAGTATAGGATAAGGAATTTGTAAAATAGCTTAAGATTAAAGATTGTTAATAAATAATAGATTGGTTAATTAAGTTAAAATAGTACTAAGTACAAATTAGATAAAGAAAAATTGTAAAAGTAACTAAGAATACATAATAAAGGTATATAAGTAGCTTTCCACGAGATAATGTAATATATGCTGTAATGGTGACAAAAAAAAAAAAAAAAAAAAATGTAACTCGTGAAGCTCATAAATTGTTAAAAGCAGACAATAAACCAGTAAAAGTCTTGTTTTATTACCCTGTTTAGAAAGCATATAGTTTGGGAACCCACCCTGAGTATGAAAGATGATGGATGCGAGAAAGAAATTAGTATGAGGCATGAAAGTACGAGAGGCATAATTGATAGAACTGGAATGAAAGAGTACAACGTAAATACAGGCTCCGACCATATCGGAGGTCAGGTTAAAAAAAAAAAAAAAAAAAAAAAAAAAAAAAAAAAAAAAAAACCTTTTAACCGACTTCCAAAAAAGGAGGAGGTTCTCAATTCGACTGTATTTTTTTTTAATGTATGTTACATCACAACTTTTGACCGTGTGGACTGATTTCGACAATTTTTTTTTTAATCAAAAGCTGGTGTGTGTCAATTGGTTCCATTTAAATTTATTTGAGATCTAACAACTACTTTTCGAATTATATCTAATAATGCGTTTTTACTTGACGCTTTTTTCGTCGACCTACGTTGTATTATACCGCATAACTTTCTGCTGGATGTACCGATTTTGATAATTCTTTTTTTATTGGAAAGGAGATATCCCTAGTTTAGTACCATGATAAGGAAACTAGGATCTGATGATAAGGTCCCAGAGAAATCGAGGGAAACTCTCGAAAATCCGCAATAACTTTTTACTGAGTGTACCGATTTTGATAATTTTTAATTTAATCGAAAGCTGATGCTTATCATGTGGTCACATTTAAATTTTATCGAAATCTGATAACTAATTTTAGAGTAATCTTTGATAACGCGTAGTTACTTGCCTAATTTTTCGTCGATCTACGTTGTATTACTCGTCGATGTAATTGAAGTCGGTTTTTTTTTCGTTTGCAAGCAAACACAATTATGTGTTAATAATCATTGGAAACTGTTCTGGTGATGGTTTTCGAAATAGTACAATGTGTAAAAATTATAATGGATGTTTATTATTATTTATTATTAATGTTCTATTTGTTTCCATTAGAATCAATTAATAAAATAAAAATAAAAAATAACTAAATAAGAGCCTTAAAAGCTTTATTTAAAAAATGGCTAATGAGTTGTGCTAGAAATAAGTCGGTCTAGATAAATTGCACCAGAAAAAGTGGTTTGCTTACATCTTTCGATAAAATGTTTCAGTGTAAGAGCAAATAAAATAGTAAGAGCATTTAAAATGAAATGTATTCAATAAAATAAATAAGCTTGGTGTGACACATCCTTAAAAATATTTATAACCTAGTTATGTTGGACCAAAGCATGAGAACAATAGAAGTAAATGCTTAATCAGCGGAATAGGAATAACAAATGATTTCTCACGTTGTCACATGCTTTGGGATCATATGTCTTGAGAAAGTTTTATTAGAATTAAATCGGGGATTAATCCAGAGCATGATAATTCTGTTCGGACGTGTCCATTGCAATTTTAAATAATTTTTAATTAAATAGTTTTAGTGTAATTATTGTAATATTTTTTTAAAAAGCCTCGTCCCGTAAACTTGTCTGGCGCAGCCGGTAGGATTGTTTCAAAATAATTACAGCCTTCGATCTTAAGAATTCGTCCTCAAAATCAGCGAATAATTGGGCTTTCGAAGGTCTGTAAGAAACAATCCCGAACCAAATAAATAAGACAGTGATCGAGGAGTCCAGGAGCTGGCGATGCTGGTGACCGGTTGGTGAGTAGAACTTTTCACCTTCCTTCTGTCTCTTGTTATTTTGGGATAAGACTTCTCCTATTATAACGTTTTCTGGTTTTCTTATGTATTTTTGTTAATAATTAATTTAAATATAAAAAAATATACTTGTGATAAAAATAATTTGAATAAATTGTTTAATATATTAATTTAATATTTCAATTCAAAATCATTGAAATATTATTAACATAATTTGTATGTAAAATTAATAATTTTAGTTTTAAAACTTTTATTTTTACAAAAAAAAAATGGAACAAATAACTCTGATTCCAAACGAACTATCCAAGGTTAATCAAATATCAAACGAGGATATTAGGCAAAGTAAAACAGTTATTTACAACAATACATCCCTTAACGTTTTTCTTTATAATTTACCCGAAAATATGGTTAGAATAGTTAGATTAAAATCAGCGACATCATTTGAATCTGCGCAGCATTGTTTTAGAAGAAGTAAACTTTTACGACCAGTATAATCAGCGTAATAAAATTTTCAAATTTACCGAATTCAAAATTAAATTTTGCGAATAAGCCTAATACACCTATGACATTTAATTCATACAATCAACAACCTCAATATAAATTTGGAATTCCTCAAGGAAATCAAAAAGCATTTATGCCTATGCTTACAGGCTTTAGTCCAAATTTTTCTCAATTTAAAGATGAAATTCCGAAAGGACCACAAATACCAGCACCAAGAGTTAGTCCTCAGTACGGACATCGTCCTGTACAACAATTAGGGTATCGTCCTTCATTTAATAATAATCATTATAAATCCCCGACACAATTTGGTTATAAGTCTAATTTTAGAACAGACGGACAAGGACAAAATGACGTTTCAATGAGAACGGTAACTAATAATAAACCTAGTCTCCCAATTAATAAAACATATATTCATGATTATAACTACAACAATTATGACGTAACAGACTATATAGAACAAACAGACGAGCAGACTGACGAAGGAAATTCTAGTGACCTTGATAATGATGATCAGGAATAAAATTTTTCCATACGTGTAAAATTAAATGCAATAGGGTCAGATGATAATACTTCTTTGTCAGTAAATGTTGATGATAGAGAATCTCAATTCCAAGAACACTTACGTGACGTGACAGACCAAATTTTAGAATTATCCCCAAAATGTAATACAGACGATTCTAGAACTTTAACTGTAACTGACTCCGAGGCGAAAATATCAGCAAGTCCTAGAGATTTATCTGAAATCGAACCTCCAGATCATTCTGATTCTAGCACTAGTATTGAGACAGTCCACTCAAATGTAGAACGTGATTCTTCTAGTATTCCAATTTCACATGAAGCTATCAATACTAAGCCTAATCAGATATTAGTATTTTCGTGGCTTAAAAACGAAATTCAGGTTAAAGATTTGACAAGGTCAAAACAGAAAATCCTTGAAGTTTTCTTACCCTTAAATAATTTACAATTAATAAAAAAAAATCCTTAAAGAGTATATCCGCCCCAAAATTAAATATTTTATATATTTTGAACACCAGGAACATAGGAAAGATTTCGCAAATATAATAATTTCCTTATTTAAGAAAGGCACTATTAATATAAAAGAATGTATCAAACGTATAATTAATCGTAATTTAGTGCCTGTAAAGATTAGAAAGCGGAGAACTAAGGTTCCATTAAAAAATATAAAACGACCTCCACAGGTGATGCTTAATCGCCCTGGCGATGATGAAGGAGACCCAATCCCTTCAACTTCAAAAGACTGAAGGTAACCCAGGCCTGTTGCCTGTCAAACAAGGTCAGGCCTATAAACAAGAAAATAAGTGGTTAATTATAAAAGTATTAGATTTAAGTTCTATATTTGTCGATTTAGAGTTTAATATAAATAAGTATAGTAATTTTAATAGAGTAATGAATATAGATAAACCTTATATGTATGAATTTAGTAATATGAAAATGCAAGTAGAATATTTAAAAGATGTAACTATAGAAAAGGCAAAACAGATAGCACCAACAAAAAGATTTCGAAGAGGTTTGCTTAATCCCGTAGGTTCTATTATAAAATCGATAACTGGTAACTTAGATCACGAAGACGCGCTTTACTATGATAATCTTATTAACAAATTATATAACAAACGAAATTTAATCGATAGTAAAATTACCCTGGTTTCCAAAATGTTGGATTATTCTATTAATAGTACAGAAATTTTATATAGCAATTCTTTAATTATTAATGAACGTTTAAAACGCGTAGAAAGTATGTCGAAAGACATGGTGACAAAAGAAGAAAACTCAATATTCCACTTATGTTTTGAGTATATATAGTACGTTTATTAATAATTTCCGTTCAATATATATAACACTCAGTGAAATTGAGACAGCCTTAGCCTTTAATAAAATTTCTGTGCTACATCAATCAATAATTAATTCTACTGAATTGTTTTACATATTTTCTTCTATAGAAAAATATCATAGTTCATTGTATCCTATAACAGAATGTTATTACATTACATACATTACATATAATTAAAATAGAGCGAACATTGTCTGTTAAGGCGTATGTAAAAGGAAACCAGATAACATTTATAATAGAAGTTCCTCTTACAGATAATAATACGTATAATTATTATAAAATTTATTCATTGCCTATTTTTGATCAAATTAAAAACAAAACTTTCATTATTATTCCCGAATATCCCTTCCTTATGGTGAAAGGTTCGAAGTACTTGCCGGTCGCGTCTCCGTGTCAACATGTGTTCGGCGATAACCAGTACATATGCACTGAACATAATTTTATCCCTTACTCAACGATAACGTGTATGGAACAATTGATGCAGTTTCACAATGACTTAACTCAATGTCATAGACGAGTAGTTCATATCGAAGAAGTTAAAGTACAACGTCTTTCGTCTGCCCGTTGGATAATATATTCCCGAAATAAGGAAGTAATGTCTTACCAATGTGGAAACGATATAACAAAAACATCTATGATGGGAACTTATCTCGTTCAAATAGATCCTGGCTGCGAGATTCTACTTAATGATCTTCATTTATATTATCTTCAACACACATTGGAAAAATTTGAATACAAGGTGACACCTATTATTAATTTACCTCAGCCTTTGGCTGAGGTAAAGAGGTATGAGGTATGAGGTAAGAAAATCCCTATTCCTGTCGATCCGATTGATATTAAGGGAATTAATTTGGATGACATAAAGTATCTATCTGCGGCCTTAAAAATGAAAAGTTTAAGTGAAAGTGAAATTAAATCTATAATAAAAGTTAACAGTGTCAGTGTAGGAACTCTAATTTTATATCTTATATTAATTTTTATTTGTTTAATTTTAGTTATAAAAAGTGTTAAGAATAAAATTTTAAGCAAGGGTCGAAACCTTCAGAAGTCAAATTCTTCCGACGGTTTCGAACTTAAGGGGGGAAGAGTTATGTTGGACCAAAGCATGAGAACAATAGAAGTAAATGCTTAATCAGCGGAATAGGAATAACAAATGATTTCTCACGTTGTCACATGCTTTGGGATCATATGTCTTGAGAAAGTTTTATTAGAATTAAATCGGGGATTAATCCAGAGCACGTAATTCTGTTCGGACGTGTCCATTGTAATCTATAATCTATAATATATATAAAAGCGAAAGGTCACTCACTCATCACGAAATCTCCGAAACTATAACACCTACGAACTTGAAATTTGGCAGGTAGGTTCCTTATAAGACGTAGGCATTCGCTAATAACGGATTTTACGAAACTCGACCCCTAAGGGGGTAAAACGGGGGTTGGAAGTTTGTATGAAAGTCCTATGTTTTTGAAGTAAGAGACTTGAAATTTAAAATGTAAGCTCTATAGATGATGAAAAGGTGTCCAAATAATGTATCTTTAGAAATTAACTCCCTTTTGGGGTTAAAACGGGGGATGGTAGGCTGACTCACTCATCAATCACAAATCTCCGAAACTATAATAGCTACAAACTTGAAATTTGGCAGGAAGGCTCCTTATAGAGCGTAGACATCCGCTAAGAACGGATTTTATGACACTCGACCCTTAAAGGGGTTAAAAGGGGGTTGAAAGTTTGTGTGAAAGTCCCATGTTTTTGAAGTAAGAGACTTGAAATTCAAAATGTATGCCTTATAGATGATAAGGTGTCCAAAAAATTTGTCTTTAGAAATTAACTCCCTTTTGGGGTTAAAACGGGGAATGGTAGGTTGACTCCCTCATTATGAAATCTTCGAAACTATAACAGCTACAAACTTGAAATTTGGCAGGTAGGTTCCTTATGGGGCGTAAATATCCGCTAAGAATTGATTTTACGAAAACCGACCCCTAAAGGGATAAAACGGGGGTCGGAAGTTTGTATGAAAGACTTATGTTTTTGATGTAAGAGACTTGAAATTTAAAATATATGCTCTATAGATGGTTAGGAGGTGTCCAAATAATGCATCTTAATCTATATGTATAAAAGAGAAAGGTCACTGACTCACTCATCACGAGAACTCAAAAACGGCTGGATGGTCTATCCATCCAGGTTGGACAAAGATGAAGTTTGGCAGGGATGTAGATTATAGTTAGCAGACGTCCGCTAAGAACGGATTTTACGATATTCCATCGCTAAGGGGGTTTAATTGGGGTTGATAGTTTGTATGCAACATATACAGCCTGAAAATAAAACCAAAAATGTGGTGTATAGAGAGGTTTTATAAAAATAACTATTAAATTATACTAAATTGTGCCTTTTAAAAAGTTACTCAGTTTGATAAGCAATTCAAGTGACTGAAATAAAAAAATAATTTGCGTTAAACATTCAGATAAACAACGTTCATAATCACGAGGACGTAGTCGCGGGCAACAGTTAGTATATTATAAACAAAGTCCCCAAAAGTGTATGTGATCGATTCGCTCAAAATTTACTGAACGGATTTTCATGCGGTTTCACCATTGTAGAGGGCTCCACCATTGGAAGGTTTACGAAACGGCTAAGCCGATTTTGATGAGAGTTTCACTGGAAGTTTGCCGACAAAACTTTGTGACACACTAATTTTAACGCGGGCGAAGCCGCGGGCACAGCTAGTTTTAAATAATTTTTAATTAAATAGTTTTAGTGTAATTATTGTAATATTTTTTTAAAAAACCCTTTCGCGCTCCCGTAAACTTGTCTACCTTCTAAAGTATGTATGTATTAGTATCATGCAATTCTTCAAGATCCTGGGTATCTAAGTTATATTTTTTCCTTAATTGAAATTTGGAACAGTGATTCTTATTATATTACTCACTATCTCTGAGAAGTGAATGACACGAAATGATGAATTAATATTGAATCAACCTGTGTATCTTATGAGTAAATAATTAAAATATTCTTACACGTATAACAATAACAATAAATTTGTATTTTTTATGTACCATTGCCTTAAAATATTACAACAAATGTTTTAACAATTTAACTTCTTATGTAATGTAAAAATTAAGATAATCTTTAAATAGAAAAAGATTTTTTTTTGTCGTAGAAACAAAGTTACTATTTATTAACGTTTGCATCTAGATGCAAGACTTACAATCATAAAATAAGAAATATACATCTAATTGGAGAAAGCTGACACCCTGGATCAACTAGTGTTACAACGCATATATTACTGCATACAAATTACTACGTTTCTAACTTTTTCGTTTCAATTTATAAATATTCGTTGAAAACACAGATTGAAACTGTGAAAGAAAATTGTTTTGTGAGAGATGAGCCGACGCGCACACCTGCGAGCGTTAACAACTTCTAAGTCTTCGAGATATATTTCAGTATCATTTGATAAATATAACTTATTACGCCCGTATTTATCTGCGGGGATTTATGTCGTTTTCTCTATTTACAGAATTTCCTTAACATAAAACTAAATGGTTTTCCTTAACGCCTATATTTTATATACAAAAATGTCGAAGACAAATTGATGTACCTTACTTCTTATCTACATACATTAAAGCGAAATATCACTCACTGATTAATTATTTTTATTTTTTTTTATATCACTTGGTCCGCAAACAAGCGTACGACTCACCTGATGGTAAGAGATTACCGTAGCTTAAAGACGCCTGCAACACCAGAAACATCGCAAGCGCGTTACCGACCCAATCCCCAATCCCCCCAGGAGCTCTGGTCATCTTACTTACCAACAGGCACACAATACTGCTTGAAAACAGTATTATTTAGCTGCGATCTTCTGTAAGGTCGAGGTACTACCCCAGTCGGGCTGCTCCAGATTTCGAGCAGGAAATTCCTGCTGTGCCGACTAAACCGAAGAAACTATAACACCCACAAACTTGAAATTTGATAGGTAAGTTTCTTATAGGTGTAGATATTCGCTAAGAACGGATTTTACGAAACTCTGCCCCTAAGGGGGGGGTTAAAGGGGTTTGGAAGTTTGTATGAAAGTCCTATGTTTTTGAACTAAGAAACTTGAAATTTAAATTGTATGCTCTATAAGATGGTGTGGATGTGTAGTAAATGTGTCTTTAGAAATCAACCGCCTTTTGGGGTTAAAATAGGGGATAGTAGTTTGTATGAAAGTCCAATGTTATTGAAGTTAAAGTAATTGTGGCAGAAGGATTTTTAATGGTATATTTACTAACTCCACGCGTACGAAGTCGCGGGCGGCTGCTCGTATTATTATAGAACCAGGAGCTTAAAACCTAAATTTATTTCTTCTTGCTCAGTACTTGCTCTATATACGTGTATTGTCATTGATTGTCTCTATTTAGTAAACGATTGTGTTTGCTGGCAAGCGAAAAAACCGACTTCAATTACACCTAAAAATAATACAACGTAAGTAGATGAAAAAATATTCAAGTATATACGCATTATCAAAGATTACTCCATAAGTTGTAATCAGATCTCGATGAAATTTAAATGTGACCACACGATAAACATCGGCTTGCGATTAAATTAAAAATCGTCAAAAATTTTCAAGGGTTTTCAAGGGTTTCCCTCGATTTCTCTGGGATCCCATCATCAGATTCTGGTTTTCTTATCATGGTACCACACCTGGGATATTTACTTTCCAACAAAAAAGAATTATCAAAATCGGTTCATAAACGACGAAGTTATCTCCGAACATATATATATATATATATATATATACGGTTGAATTGAGTAACCTCCTCCTTTTTTGAAGTCGGTTAAAAAAGAAAAGAATATATTAATTTTCGAACGCTATCTTTAGGGTTGTGAATAAGCATGTATTTGCTGGCACAGAACCCTGTACCTCTCTTTCGCTTCCGGTTGCTTGAACCTCGCCAATTTTTTTTTTATTTTTATACAACTAGGTCGGCATACAAAGGTACGACTTACTTGATGGTAAGTGGTTACGTTGTTTGTAGAGGCCTTCAACATCGTAAGCACCTTACCAACCCTACCTTCAACCTCCCTCAGGAGCTCTGGTCACCTCACTTACCACAGGAACACAGCACTACTTGAAAGGAGTATTATTTAGCTATGATCTTCTGTAAGGTCGAGGTACTGCCCCAGTCAGGCTGCTTCAGAGTTTAAGCAGGATATTTCCTGCTGTGAATCACAATGATTGTGTCTCCGATAAATCAACTTTAAAATAACGCCATCAGTGCTAAAAACAATCATTTTAAATTATAAAAACTATACGATAAGGCTGTTCCTTAAGAATAATGTTACTGTACATACGTCGTTTCGAATGTTACTTTTGTAACCTATAGTGTTATTTTATTTTAATTATTTAGTTTTACTTATTCGTAAGCAGACGTCTTTAATATTTTGAAACTTTTTAATGAGAAAATTAAAAACTGCATGCTGCACAAAGAGAGAATGATTTGACTTAGCCTTCAATTTCATGCCTCCGACGACGGACGGATATTATGTACGATGTTCCATAAAACTTCGAAGAACTACCGTATTGATAGTTTTAAGTGTACATATTGTTTGATATTGTTTCAATTTATTTCGCTGGCTTTGTGTAATTATTGAATTTTTATCTTGTGCCAGCTTTTTCAGCTGATTTTCTATTAGTTATTCTTTATGCAGGTGGGTTTTTTTGTTTTTTTTTTTCTTTTTTATTATTATTTCATTTATGTCTTTTTAGTTGGACAATAAACGTAATCGGTTCAATTCATTAAAAGAATTTACATCATGTGGTTGATTAAGTAATTTTTTACTGACGAAAAAAAAACAGAGGAGGTTCTAAAGTCGCCACGTATATATTTTTTTTATGTTTGACCATGCATAAGTTTTTTACAGAGTAGTCCAAATTTGATAATTCTTTTTTATTTATTGGAAAGGCTACAACTTGAAATTGTTCGTCGTCTAGGAGGCGAGGAATTAGCGCGGCTCGCTGTTTGCTTGACATGGACATGAGAAATTGCAATGTTCACATTTTTTAAACTTTCTTATTGTATTTTCTTATTAATATTACAGTAATAATAATCATAATATACCATTTTGAAATCTTTGTATTGAGCCCTTTTAGTCGATACTCATATTCGAAAAAAAATTTTTTTTTATTAACTACAATGACTTCGTATAGCCGCCATGTTTGATTTTTATAACGTCACCTGTCTAAGAACACTTGGACTATTAAGACAAATCTAACGATATTTCAATTATGTAAATCCGTTCAGCGGTTCTGGAAATATGAGGTAATAAAGAATATTACATACATATAAGATACGCGCAAAAAAACATAACCCTTCCTTGGCAGTCGGGTAAAAAAGAATCAGCATAATCGGTTCATAAACGACGAAGTTATCCGCGAAAACACATAAAAAAAAATATACGGTCGAATTGAGAAATCTGCTCCTTTTTGAAGTCGGTTAAAATATATATGAAATATTACAAGAATATCTTATTATTGCACATAATTTAAAATACCGGATGACAAAAAAATAAACAATGCAATTTACAATTCAGGCCATTAAATAGATTAATGATAGTAAAACTAGTTCAAACTGATAAAGGAGAGTAGTAATGGTATTCTCTCTATGTTGGCTTCATTATCATTACAGCCTATACAATCCACTGCTGGACATAGGCCTCCACAAGTTTACGCCAAAAATAACGTGAACTCATGTGTTTTGCCCATAGTCACCACGCTGGGCAGGCGGGTTGGTGACCGCAGGGCTGGCTTTGTTGCACCGAAGACGCTGCTGCCCGTCTTCGGCCTGTGTATTTCAAAGCCAGCAGTTGGATGGTTATCCCGCCACCGGTCGGCTTTTTAAGTTCCAAGGTGGTAGTGGAACTGTGTTATCCCTTAGTCGCCTCTTACGATACCCACGGGAAGAGAGGGGGTGGCTATATTCTTTAGTACCGTAGCCAAACAGTACATGTTATACAGTCTATGTTGGCTTACTATATAATAAAATATTATTGATAAAAGTATGTAGGTAAAAATTTCCACAATATCCTGAAAACGTATAATATTATTACACAAGTTGCATAAAATTGTCCCCATTACTAAACCAGAAGTAAAAATGAATAATGATTTTTTCATCAGAAACACAATAATATATTTTTCAAAATAAATTTGTAAAATATGCAATATAAGTTACTCACGAAATTGCGTAGCGTATTGTATTAATACCTTTTTGAAAAAATCTCTTGCAATCAATGCACATGGATGTAAAAAATTTACAAATCAATGGTGGCTCTGGTGAACATTTAAAATGAAAATAATGCTTCAAATGTGCCCTTAAAACAAACTGCAATAAAACTTTTTTTTTTAAATTAATTCTGATGAATTTAGAAATAAATAAATTTGGGTGTGATGGAGGTGATTTAACATTGAAACATTTTGAGTTATAAATTTTAATATAACTACTACAATTTATTGTCTGTATTATATGTATTATTATTATTATTATTATTTCTTTGTTTCTGCACATGGTATGGAGACGTATAAAAATATTCTAACTTAACATCAAAACTAGACATAAAAATCGCTTGGGAAGTAAAGTGCCCATAAGTGTCACTGAGTGAACGGAGCTAGTGCAGTATACCCTGGGGTATTGCTGCTGACATGAAAGTAAAGGGTTGAACAAACTAAATATTATTATATTTTTATAAAAATGCTTAGATTTCTTATTTTAGAAACAAATTATATAGGTAGTTAAAGGCCTAATACTCTCTCATATATTTTCCCAACATTTGTCGTTTGATAATCTGTGACGTAACGTTATTATTTATTTTGGCTTTATATTTCTATGGCCACCTCCGCCTCATTGAGCTGCATCATCTGTCAACTATCATTATGACTGTCAACTCTCCATCATCCGACGTGTTTTTCCTATATACTCGATCTACTTTTTACCTATATAACATTATATCAGCGCGGATTTTTTAATCAAAAGAGGCGGCGAAAAATGCTATTGAAGTGTTCCGCCCCCGATTTCTATAGCTGATTTCTCAATGAACCTATATTCAAAAAACAGAAGTGTATTGACAATAACTGGCAGTACTAACACAATGAGTACTATTTCCTAGAAACACAATATTAAATTTTGTGAAGAAACCGATTTCCAAAAAAGTAGGAGGTTCTCAATTCGACTGTATTTTTTTTTATGTATGTCACTTCAGAACTTTTGACTGGGGGACCGATTTAGGCAAAAAAAAATAATCGAAAGGTGGTGTGTGTCATTTGGTCCCATTTAAATGTATTTGAGATCTAACAACTACTTTTCGAGTTATATCTAATAATGCGTATTTACTTGACTATTTTTTCGTTGACCTACGTTGTACTATACCGCTTAACTTTTAAGCGGGTGTACCGATTTTAATGATTTTTAATTTGATTGAAAGCTAATATTTATCATGTGGTCACATTTAAATTTCATCGAAATCTAATTACAACTTTTTGAGTACTCTTTGATAACGCATATTAATTTACTTGACTATTTTTTCGTCTACCTACGTTGTATTACTTGTCCATGTAATTGAAGTCGGTTTTTTTTCGTTTGCGAGCAAATACAATTATTAAAAACGATAAAAACGATACCATAAAAAGAGCTCTTGGCACCATCGACGTTCCTGCTCTTATCGAGCCTACTGGAATTAGTCGCAATGATGGCAAGATACCTGATGGATTGACGTTGGTTCCCTGGAAAAGGGGACGGGCGCTTTTGTGGGATGCAATTGACACACTTGCTCCGTCTAATGTCAGGGAAACAGCCTTAAAAGCGGGAGCCGCAGCGGAAAAATCTAAAACGACTAAACGGCACAAATATTCGTCACTAATGCCAAATTACATCTTTGTGCCGTTTGCAGTCGAGACACTTGGACCTTGGAGTAGCAGTGCTAAAAAAATTTTAAATGTGATAACTCCTCGCCTTATTGCCTCCACTGGTGACAAGAGGCCTGGTGCATTTTTTGCTCAGAGAATCGGCATAGCGATTCAAAGGCGAAATGCTGCCAGCATTCTTGGCACAATTCCACGCGGTCATGATTTATACCAAAACTATGTGTAAATATTTAGTTCTTAAGTTGTGAATTGTAAATATGTATAATGTTTAATAAAAAATAAAATATAAAAATTATTAATGTTTTCCTATTAAGTTAAGGTAAAGTACCTAAATATTATTTAATTATTAATAGGGTAATTTATTTGATACGAGTTAGTGATAAAAACGTACGTAACACGGAAACTCAGTAATATTTTTATCGTCGGTGTGGGATGTATTGATGATTGTCACCTCCCGGCGCTTAATATCGTTATGGCGTCAGCTGTCATTAACAGCGACTTCACGGTGTTTCCATGTGAACCATGTAATGTAGGTATTGGGCATGCTCAACCAAGAATACTGATAATAGTCAGTTAGTAGTTCATTGTCTGTGTTTTAATTATTTTTTTATTTTCGTTCAAAATTATTAACGAAATCAAACGACAAAATTATATTAAAATTATTTTGTATATTATAAAATTAAAAACAATATATAAAACAAATTTATTTAAGGAAATGAATGTGTTTACATATGCAATATTACAAGTAATTGTAAAAAAAATTCGTTAGATTTATTAATTTTGCAAATTACAATGAATTTGCTTCGTTACCGTTTACTAGTTGCATAATTGTGTTTGCTCGCAAACGAAAAAAAAACCGACTTCAATTTCATCGACGAGTAATACAACGTAGATCGACGAAAAATAGTCAAGTAACTACGCGTTATCAAAGATAACTCAAAAAGTAGTTATCAGATCTTGATAAAATTTATATGTGACCACATGATAAGCATCAGCTTTCGATTAAATTAAAAATTATCAAAACCGGTTCACCCATTAAAAAGTTATTGCAGATTTTCGAGAGTTTCCCTCGATTTCTCTAAGATCCCATCATCAGATCCTAGTTTCCTTATCACGATACCAAACTAGGGATATCCCCTTTCCAACAAAAAAAGAATTATCAAAATCGATACGTCCAGTAGAAAGTTATGCGGTATAATACAACGTAGGTCGACGAAAAAAGCGTCAAGTAAAAACGCATTATTAGATATAACTCAAAAAGTAGTTGTTAGATCTGAAATAAATTTAAATGGGACCAATTAACACACACCACCTTTCGATTAAAAAAAAAATTGTCGAAATCGGTCCACCCGGTCAAAAATTCTGATGTAACATACATAAAAAAAAATATACAGTCGAATTGAGAACCTCCTCCTTTTTTGGAAGTCGGTAAAAAATAAAGTATAAAAACAATTAATAACCGACAACAAAGATTCTTACCAACGCGCAAACCTGTTTCGAGAAAAAGATCAATAATATAAATAGTCAGTTAAATATTATTGCGTAAACTGAAACGAATATACTTTTTTTTAATTTTTAGAAAATATGAATACAAAACTTTTACCGTGGTAATAATTTTAATGTGTAATCAAAAACGGTAATTATGTTCGTATACGTACATATTGAAAATATTTGTGTTTGCTCGCAAACGAAAAAAAAACGACTTCAATTACATCGAAAAGTAAAATACAACGTAAGTAGACGCAAAAAAAAGTCGAGTAAGTTCATGTTATCAAAGATTACTCAAAAAGTAGTCATCAGATCTCGATCAAATTTAAATGGGAGCACAAGACAATATAGGGTTTCTGCTTAATGTTGTGCCGCGCCGCTTTGAGTACCTTTCGAGAAACGTACAACGGTCTGCTATTTTATATAGCTGACTATTGTTTGTGCTATCAAGCTTATATATATACGCATATGGGTATTTTTACACGGTGGCGACTATCAGTATCTTATTATTCCTCTTTTCGTTTTTGTTGCTTTAAACTAACAATGTGTATTATTGTCGTTTGCTTATTTCCCATTTAATGCAGAACAAATAGAAGATTAACTGCTTTTAGAATACAGTCGTGAAAAAATATTTCTAAAGTATTAATGTCCAATTTATTAAAGTAAAAACTGATCTACCATGATAGTTAGTACAAAAAAAATATTATTGCCATGTTATGAAAATTTTCTCTGTTGATAGAGGTTGTCTGTAAGAGATAAATATTAATAAGGCCGTTAGATGACTGTAATTTTATTTAATATAATTGTGATGTACAATAAAGTATTAAATAAATAAACTTTATACTTTTTTAAATTTACAATATACATTTTTATTCACTGGCTCAAAGTTCAAGGATCGTCGAAAGCTATAATATAAAGAGGCTACCCGCCCACTTAACTGTCAGCTATTACACTAATAAGATCATACGTCACCTCCTTATTCGACCAATATGTAGTATATATTATATGAAGGTCATATTTTTAAGTGTATTTTCTGTGCTACACACATAAGTTTCATATTTTATATCTATTGATATCCTTTGCAAATGAGTCGCGTCTGTTTCAACTTCTCCAAGGTCTGTTTCTTCTGCTTGTCGTTTGCGATTTCTTGCTCAAAACGCCTTTATATTTTTTTTTGTCATTATTTGTTTATTTATTTGTGCTTACGGTATAGTTCTAAAACATTTTTTGTTATGTCGTAGAATAATTTTTAACTTTGAATGATATTATAGTAAGCAAATAATAATAAAGTAGAATATCACAAGTTTAACAATTAAAAATAAACATGTTTTGTTTCACTTATTCATCAAACATTAAATTCGTAGCACAATTAATAAGTCATTTGCAAAGTAGGTATCTCAAATGTTAATCGTTTTACTCATATTTCCGCATGAAATCGGTCAATTCCTTGCAATGTCAAAGAGAGAAAGGATAAATACGTAAAAAAGAAACGGAAGTTCACTTTTAAATGAATATATCTCATTATACTGTTAGACAATATTCTGTTCAGGTATCGAAAAGGCATTTTTACGATTTGGTAGTTCGTTAATTTTATTTTTTAATAACAGTGTAGTATATTTACAAAAATAACATTTACAAAAAGAACGAGTGTTCTATTGTAGAAATACGGACTCAGTGTGAAACTCATCATAACGAGGCTGTTTGCTCGGAGCGTGCAAACAAAACTTTGCGTTGGATCGCATACAATAAGAAGCGCGATAAACGTAGCACAAACACTAACGTTTTTATTGCTATGTATCCAACAGTCTATTTAGTATGTGAAAATAAATAAACATAAGTAATAATTTTATTATTTTGTGCTATTTATTGTCTTGATTTTCTGTATAATGCAAGGCGTTTAAAATATACTTTTACTCAATATCATTTTTAATACTGATTCGTCATACAATGAAAACATATAACTTACCTATTTTAATATTTAATATTGTGTATAACATCAATTTAACATTATTCTTTGAATCATTAGCTTACGTTTTAGCTTTTTAGTGCAGTTTATTTTTGTACATTCAGCAATATAGCAGATTTTAAGCTTTTATAAATTTGTTCGCGTAGCAAACGTACAGTTTTCAAGCTTTTCGATCGGGAACGTACATAAAATAAAATTTATGGGTCGTAACGGCCCAACGGTAAGCGGCCACAACGTGTTACTCCGTCACACTGGTAACCGCGAATTCGACATCACATCTATAAGCCTCACTGCAGACATAAATATATAGTCGTGATGATTTATACATCGCAAGCTACTCGCTCCGACGTATGATTTAATAAATATTGCGCCAGACGATCTTTTCGCCAATACATAAAATATTTTATCGCATATTTTTCGCACATATTCATATACTTTGTATGACGGAATGTTTCTTATTTAAAACGTTAGCGTGGCAAATCGCTACTTGTTTAATTATAAAATTTATAAATGTTTTTTATTACCTTTAAACTAATCGCCTTCTTATAATTCACAATAGGTTAGTCGCGGTTTCAGTTACATTTTCCTATACCCGTAAATATTACTTTACATACCTATATTACTTCTGGATACCGCAAATTTTTACAATATAAATATTTATGAAATACTTTTAGTAGTTTTCAAGTTAATCAATTGCAAACAAATAAATCTTTTCTCTCTATTATTATCATATAAGTAATACATAATCAGGAATCAAAACATGGGATTCGTATATTTTTATTTGGGCTTATAGAGTTATAGCAAAATCCACGAGGAGGAAAACGGATAAAAATAAAGGAAGGAAAATATAGCAATATTATTATGGATTGTTCATAAAATTTCTGTGTCAAACTCAACTCTATCAAGTGAGTATTAGACTTTTCGCCTTCAGTACGTGACCAAAGAGGGACGAGCTTGGTACGCCTTTATAAGGCTTAAACACACTACTTTATATATATATATATATATATATATATATAAGTAACTTAAATAATTTGATCTAATTGATTTTTATTATGTTCAAACTAAGTAAATACGAGTACTAAATCTCGCAACAAACGTATCATGTAAATTGTGTAATGACATTATATGTTGATGGTAAATGTTTTAAATGAGATATTTATTTTATTCTTTTAAGCACATTTAAAATAAAAGCCAGTTCCTTAAAAAGTTTTTTACTTTTAATTTATTGAATTAATACAATAGTATCATGTCATTCGCGAGTTATTTTAATTTACTACTATATGTTTAAAATAAATATTCGGTGAGGTATTACGCCAAAATGTTTGATTGTTGAATGTTTGAATGTTTATTACACGCTTTTTATTAGCTTCATACGTATGTCTGTATGTGTTGCACCGACTCGAAGACTTATCAAGGGACCGATGTCAATACACTAATTTGATAAGGTTTTCTACTTTTTAGTTTGGTTTATATATAAAAGCATGTTTTTTTGGTTTTTTTAACTATTATTATTTTTATGTTGTATAATAATAACTTAAACGTATATTACAACTTATACAACGGTCACAGCACTGGTTTGTGGCCTGTTGCGCTGGCGGTTGCGGGTTCGACCTCGCACATGACAAACATTTGTATTAGTCATACAGATATATGCCGTTGTTTGGGTGTTTTTGTGCAGTCCTTGTGGGTCTCCCCACCGTGCCTCGGAGAGCACTTTAAGCCGTCGGTGCCGGTTTTTATTGTGTACACCTGATAGCGATCGTTACGTATAGTAGGGAATATATCCGACAACCCGCATTGGAGCAGCGTGGTGGATTAAGCTCTGATCCTTCTCCTACATGGGGAAAGAGGCCTATGCCCAGCAGTGGAATATTACACGCTGAAGCGTGTATATATTAGTATTACCTCATTGAAGACATTAATTCTAATATTTTCACATTACAGTACTTAGTTATATTTGTATCATTAAAGTAAGAGTGAGTGCCATCGCGAATCTCTGTATAGTTGAATAAATTTAGGACAAAATTTGAGTGAACTTAGATAAGTTAGCGCGTATTTCATATTTTTTCATATGAAATATTAACTCGGCGGCACTCGCTACTGGGTAAAAAATACCACAGAGTACCTAAATCACGTGATATTTTTATTATTAAACATTTTGGCAACTCAGGACTTTAAGTACCTTCTGGCCAATAGTTAACACGCGCGTGCGTCACCGGGCAGCCAGTTCGCGCACGGCGCTTGGCGACAACGGATGTGTAAAGTAAGTATGGGTGAAAAATACCCGGTAGCGACGGTTCTTGATACATTTTTTTTATGTTATTGGTTATTTTATTTTGTTTTAGAGCTGGTTCATAATGAGTTCCCTACTGACGGATCGAATTATAGAAGAATGTCTAGAACAAGAAGATAGTGAAGAAGAAAATGTGTCAGAAATAGAAGATTTTGAGGAGCATAGTGATCATGAAAGCGGAACAGAGCAAGAAGCAAGTGATTCAGATGGGTCTTCAGTGTCGGAAGAGAGTTTTCCTTCGAATTTACATATTGAGAATACTGAAGATGAAGAATATTTAGAGGATGTACCGTTGAAGTACTTGAGGCGAGGTCGTTTTACTGGAAAAGACAAAAGAACTCGCTGGCAAGTCCTCAAGAGAACGCGATTGTAAAAGTACAGATATCGTTGAACTTAGAGCTCTTTTTGGATTACTTTATTGCTGCGGAAGATTGCGAAGTGGTCACCTAAACACAAAAGATCTCTGGGAAAAAGATGGAAGTGGTTCCGACATCTGTGTAGCCACTATGTCACGAGAAAGGTTCCATTTCTTACTGCGGAGTTTACGGTTTGACAATATTCATACACGAGGAGAAAGAAGGCAAACAGATAAGCTAGCACCCATTCGCGAAATTTTCGGAGAGTTCAATAATAATACAAAAAAAATATTATGCTGTCCACAAAATATTCCACCTGTATTTACCTCTACCAAAGGCCGGGAAGTTCACAGTTCTCTTTTTGGATTTCAAGATGATTGTACTGTTGTGTCTTATGTTCCAAAGAAAAATAAAGTCGTGCTCTTGGCGTCAACTATGCACCATGATGGCAAAAAAGATTCTGGAGAATAAAAAAAGCCCGAGATGATAATGGACTATAATAGAACGAAATGTGGCGTTGATGTTGTGGATGAGATATGTGCTACCTACTCAGTAGCACGAGCTACCAAAAGATGGCCATTGGTTTTGTTTTATGGTCTTTTGAACGTCAGCGGCATTAACGCGTATGTGATAGTGAAGGCAAATAAAATAAATAGTGGAGCTGTGATGGCTCAGAGAAGGATTGCTTTGAAAGAACTGGCTATGGCCCTTGTGATGCTACAGATAAAAAAGAGGTCAAAAGTAGTTAATTTGACAATAATTATCAAAACGAAAATTGATTGTATCCTCAATGCTGACTCGAATGACGAAGCCACGCTCACAGGCACACCCTCAGCTTTGCGACCGTCCACATCTGCTTCCCGTTGTGCAGTATGTGAATGGAAGAAGGACCGAAAAACTAAAACATCTTGTAAATTGTGTTCCAAAAGAATATGCCGTGAGCATACGACCCCAATTTGTGGCGATTGTTATGTCAAAGCAAAATAGTTAGATTAGGTACAAGTTTTTTTGAAACATAATGTTTGACGATTATTTTCTCGATGTTCATCTAATATTAACAGTATTTTATTTTTTGTTGTTTTGATAGAGTATAAGGTCGATTTATAATTTTTGATCTCATTTTTACGTGATACCTAAGAAAAAATTTTTTTTTGTCAATTTTTCTAAGACTATGAAGAATTTTTGTTTTTTGTGTTTTTTTTTTTAGGATAAGCTATAATTTGAAATAAATAATAATTCAAACTTTAAATTTTCTTTTATTTATTAGACATTAGTATTGATAAACTAAATACACCATTAAAGTCTGTAATACAAACTTATTTTCCAAGATAATATCATTTAAATTATAGGTATTTTTTACCCGGTAGCGAGTATTCGTGCATGTAAACACCTAGCGAGTACCGCCGGGTTAATAGAGTTTTATACAATCGTAAAGTAGCAATACGAACGACGCGTTGGGGTAACGGTTACATAAGTGGTTTGTGACTGTTGCGTTGACGGTTGCGAATTTGACCCCACACATGACAAATATTTGTATTAGCCATACAGATGTTTGCCGTTGTCTGGGTGTTTGTGCAGTCCTTGTGGGGTCTCCTCACCGTGCCGTGCCGAGAGCTCGTTAAGCTGTCGGTCCCGATTGTTATTATGTATACCTACCTCTATACAGCGATCGTTACTCAAAGTAGAGAATATATTCGCCAACCCGCATTAGATTAAGCTCTGTTACTTCTCTTACATGGGGAAAGACCAACCCAGCTCCTGCGGGGTTTATATTACGGGCTGAAGCAAAAGTAGCAATAAAGTCCAGATAATTTAAATATATACTAATTTAGTGAAAAAAAATTGTATAAGTGAGTTTGATGTGTATAAGTGAGTTATTGTTCTTTACAAAATAAGTACATACTGAAATTGTCTTTTAATAAACTTAAACATTTATAGGTAAGTATTTTGTGTTTATTTTGTACCTTAATCCATTTGTTTCTTCTAACTCACCATTTCGGATATTACGCTGTATCTTAATTTGAAATCTAAAACTAAATGTTAGTAGTAATTAAGCAATTTTCTATTTTTACCATTTTCTACTTAATTAGTAGATGGTTACGTCAGATATGACTAGAATGAATATAAAATGTACGAGTACATAATTGTTCGACAAATTCACCAAGGATTAAACAAAACAAATAAAAACAAACAACATGACAACAATTGATAGACAATCAGTGACCTTATCGCTATTAGAGTGATCTCTTTCAGGCATCCAGTTAAGTAAAGTATAATATAGAAATAAATCAATATAATAAAATATAAATATCATATAACATACACACACGGTCGTCTGTTCCTATGTTAAGCAACTTAATGCTCGTGTTACAAGTAACAGCCGACTGTTATGACTTTTTTTATAAACATACATAGAAATAATACATATATATATATATATATATATAAGAAATATTATTTTACACCCAGACTCAGGCGGTAATTGAACCCGCAACCCGCAGAAGAGAAAGCAGGGGGCACTACAAACTGCGCCAACGGGCTAGTCTTTAGTTTTGGTAAATTACGATGTATAGGTTCATGTTTACGTACAACAATAATTGTGTTTGCTCGCAAACGAAAAAAAACCGACTTCAATTACATCGACGAGTAATACAGCGTAGATCGACGAAAAAATAGTCAAGTAACTACGCGTTATCAAAAATTACTCAAAAAGTATTTATCAGATCTCAATAAAATTTATATGTGACCACATGACAAACACCAGCTTCCGATTAAATTAAAAATTATTAAAATCGGTACACCCAGTAAAAAGTTATTGCGAATTTTCAAGAGTTTCCCTCGATTTCTCTAGGATTTCATCATTAGATCCTGGTTTCCTTATCATGGTACTAAACTAGTGATATCTACTTTCCAACAAAAAAAGAATTATCAAAATCGGTACACCCAGTAAAAAGTTATTGCGGATTTTCAAGAGTTTCCCTCGATTTCACTGGGATTCCATCATCAGATCCTGGTTTCCTTATCAAGGTACTTAACTAGGGATATTCCCTTTCCAACAAAAAAAAAATTATTAAAATCAGTACATCCAATAGAAAGTTATGCGGTATAATACAACGTAGGTCGACGAAAAAAACGTCAAGTAAAAACGCATTATTAGACATAACTCGAAAAGTAGTTGTTAGATCTCAAATAAATTTAAATGGAACCAATTGACACACACCACCTTTCGATTAAAAAAAAATTGTCGAAATCGGTCCACACGGTCAAAAGTTCTGATGTAACATATATAAAAAAATACAGTCGAATTGAGAACCTCCTCCTTTTTTGGAAGTCGGTTAAAAAATAGCAGATGTACGTTAATAATCTATAACATCATAAATTAATTAACACCAATTTAACCACCATTAATAATGGTATATTTTTGCACGCACGAATATACATACACACACTCACACAAAGTCCAACGTAAGAACTTATCCATTTACTGATAATAATGAGAAATAAATTTATGATATGATATTCAAAAATGTTTAGAATTCCTAATGTGAGGGTAACACAAAAATAAAATCGTACATATTAAAAATAGCATGGTGTCGTCTCCTGTCAAAGATTTTCATTGTAATATGAAACTTTGAATAGTTACGGGTCTCTGTAAAGAACTCACTATAGACGGCGCCACGGTTCGCTTAAACCGAAAATAAAAATCATCATATCAAAAATTTCGCTCTAGCGGGTACATCGTTCCATAGCTTAATTGGCTAGAGCGCCGACACGGTCAGTCAGAGACGCAGGTTCGAATCCCGCTGGAGCGGTCAATTTTTGATATGATATTCAAAAATGTTTAGAATTCCTAATGTGAGGGTAACACAAAAATAAAATCGTACATAATAAATTTATTGTTATTGTTTTTTGAATCTTTTAATGGTGTACACTAAAGAATATTAATATGATTGTTATTTTATTACCCAAAATAACGTTTAATGCGGCGTTTGTAAATTTCTAGTAATTTAGATCGTAGTTGGTCTAAACTTTCCTTACTAAGCTAAATAAATCAATAATTGCGCTTCATTCATTGTGAAAGGTTTTGTACAAAAATAAATTTTGAGCCCTAACCATAACCATTGACCATATGTATTAAAAATATACAGTCACATTATATTACAAGCTCTTTATGACGTTCAGAAACATAGTCCCATTTGCTTCAACCAATAAACTATACGCAAATATTTGAAATGCACGAAAGTTTATTAGATTTTAGCCACACCACGTCACTATAACTTTTTGTGATTATGTTAGTTTGGAGGTTAGAGGCAGCGTGTATTTTTTTTTTTTTTACTCATTTCACTAAAAGTTAGATCCTTTTACCTCAGTGATGCAGTATAACTAAAATCTTTTATATCTTCAACCATTCATTTGTCTTTAACAAGGGTCTTCTTATTGTTCTAGTCTGGATCTGACAGGTTACTCATTTCTACACAGAGCATGATAGCAATCTATTATACCGATAACTCATTCTGGCAAGCCTTTAGACTCTAATAAATTTACTATCAGGTAATTCTTAGATTGATTGATTACTATTTATTATCAATTGTTTGCGTTAATAGTGGAAACAGTTAGTTTACGTGTTTAGTTGAGACAGAAGTACACATACGCATATCTAACAACATTGTTTATGTATATAAATACAATCATCCTCTTAAAATGTAAATCAATCCCTTAGTGATAAAACAATTTTCGTTACTATTGTATTGAGAGCCCCTTATACTAAACTATATATAAACCCTCTACAATATTGACAATCCTTCTGGTGAACTGATCTGGTGGAATATAGCAACCACATTAATGTGTCTGCCTAATAAATATTAATAGGCAGGCATCTTTATTGTATTAATGAGATCTGCGTGGCGTTAATACTGAGTGTATTAAATTTACCGTCGAGCAAAAGAAGGGCAGAAATGTTAATTTGTTGATAGAGAAAAAAATATTCAGTTGGTTTAAAAAAAATAGTTTCAAGTGTGAAATTAAAATTTAAAAATTTCAATTTTTTAAATAAATTTATTAAGTACTTACGTAGTGAATTTTTAAAGAAAAAATCGTCTTTACAACGCACTGAACTGTATTGTGACTAATGATGGTTAACTAACTATCGGGTAAAATATACAGTACACAATCATAATTTTTGAAAGTTAAGTTAATTGTTGTGATTTTTTGCAAACAAAAAAATCTACTTCAATGTTTTCTATGAAAATGACAACTTCAACGTAGTCAAAGTCAATAAAACAGGCATTTTTAGGTAAAACACAAAAATTACTAATAAAATCTTTCTCGAATTTGACGCCCAATATTCGGGACAGCATATACACTTCAGCCTATCGCAGTCCACTGCTGGACATAGGCCTCCACAAGTTCGCGCCAAAAATGCGTGAACTCATGTGTGTTTCTCATTGTCACCACGCTGGGCAGGCAGGTTGGTGACCACAGGGCTTTGTCGCACCGAAGACGCTGCTGCCCGTCTTCGGCCTGTGTATTTCAAAGCCAGCTTTTGGATGGTTATCCCGCCATCAGTTGACTGTATAAGTTGCAAGGTCGTAGTGAAACTGAGGTATCCCTTAGTCGCTTCTTACGACACCCACGGGAAGAGAGGGGGTGGCTATATTCTGTACTGCCGTGTGGTTACACACCCGAGACAGCATGACAGGTATCGATTATGAGGTAATTTGTACAACATACATATACAAAATTAATAAATATAACGTCATATTCAGAACCTTCTCCTTTTCTGAAATTGGTTCGTAAAATTATTCAAGTTATTTGTAACCGAATAGCAGAACTATAACCATGATAATGGTTCTGTCGGGACCCAACTACTACAAGTAAGTAGAATTTCGGTAAGTCTGTTTACTTAGTAAAATAAATATCATTGTCGTATATAAGATCAGGGACTCGTTTCTCGTAATCAAGATCATAAAAACAATATTTCGATACATTTTCGGCATTACCTGTAATGTATATTCACATGATATATGTCTGTTGCAAATTATTTATCAAGCAATTTACCAATACCGCGACATCTATAGCATCGCACCCAAGCTTTGCTCTATCGACAACAGTATTTTATATTCTAAAATGTTGATAACCACATATGTTTGATTTGCTCGTCGATTCGAAACAGTCAATAGACTTAGATGATGTAATAAAACTAGTTATTTTCAAAATATTTTTTCTTAGTTAGACGACATGTTACAATATGATCACAGGCTCACAGAGACGTATAAAAACATAGATAATTGGAACCTTAGCACATCCACAGATAACACATACATAGAAAACCTTCCCCTTAAAATATACACCATAGAACAAAAAAAAAAAACCATACATACAATATACAAAATTTATAAACAATAATATTTTTACGGTTTGGCAGTACTACCACTGCACTGCAATTATTTCGCTTCTTAAAATGTTTAAATATTAGTTTTATTCTAGTTAAAAATTATAAATACGAATTCTGAATCGTCTCCAATATTAAGTTCTAAGAGAGGTTTTTAAATATTGACAATAGTTTTACTTCTTTTGTACGAAATTGGTAGACATTCCACTTCTACTCTTTCCTGGACAATAATGAACCTACTAAAAAATTAAGTCTCCACAGGTAACTTGAGAATAAGTTCTTAATGATCTTAATAAGAAAAGTCCCCAAGAAATGGAAGTTTATCATTTAAACGGGACGAAGACTTTGGAATTAAATAAAATTCATTATTACAAATATACCTATTCGAGTATCAACAAAATGAGAACATAACTATGTTTCTTAACAAATAAAAAGAACGAGCGTGCTTTAGACCACACGACCACCGACTTTAACTTCTACAGTAATACACGAAACGTAACTCTCTCTCTCTCTATCTTTACTAACTTACACCTCCCTCTCAACTTCCGTTCGTCTCGTCCGAACACACTTTTCGTAACGCTCCCGTCACGTGTTCACCAGCTTTCTTCCCAAGTCAAGCGCCCGTAAAGAAGTTTTACTTCAAAAACCGACTTCGACTTACATTGACAACATCATCGACGTATGTAGTCGAAAAATAGACAATTAAATAAATACTTATTATTGACAATAAGTCAAAAAATACTGACACTGACACTAGACAAGCACCAACTTCGAATACATATTTTATTTTTAAAGCAACTAAGCATTAAGTTGCTTACTTTAAGAACAGACGACCGTTTGTGTATTGTGTAGATATTTATTTATATTATTTATTTATTATATTGAGTCAGTCACTTTACAGAGTGCTTCTGGGTAATATGACGTATTTGTGCTCGTATGAGGTGATACACATAGAAATTATTGTCAAATTCAGAACCTACATTTTTGGCTTGTCTAGTGATAGTAACACAAAGGTTATAGTTATTTCAGTATATTTTAATAATTAATAGTGAGAATAAAATACAAAGAAATAAAATTCATTAATGTTTGTATCGAACATTCAAGCTAAATTTGTCCGTACAGACGTGAATTAATTTAAATGTAATCGCCACAGTTTATTCTATCTAGATCGTAGAACGGCATCCGACCGACAAGAAAGCGCCTCAAGACTCATTTACAATTCCAATTAAGGACAATTCTCATTTACTTTTGTCTTTAAAGCCTAACAAATCAAAGAGTAACCTCCTAAATGCAACCCCATTAAATACCTACTAAAATTTTAACCATGATTTTAAAAAGTCTTTTATTTTTCTAATAAAATTTTCTATGTGTGTACATAAGTAGATATTGTCAATTTATATGAAAAGGAATATCAAGCTCAACAACTAAGTGTGAAGTATATGCAGTGCACCGTGTATTATATTCCTTGCGATACTTTCGTAAACCACAGATATTTTAATATAGTAATAATCATATAGTTCAAATTATTACTCGCGCGAACAAAAAAAAAGAAGCTACTATCAATTGATTTTTTGGGGTCATTCGTTTGTCATTATGGGGCAGTCTGGTAAATATGAAAAGACTTGCTGAGAGTAACTCGAAAAATAAAGTGCCGTAACTCCAAATCCAATATGGCAGACTTCTAAGCATGGTATACTAAGTTTTTTTATGCTTTCCTACATTAGGCTATCAAATGAAAGATTTGCTGAGAATACCATATAGAATAGGAAAAGCAAAAGTTTATTTTATTCTTTTTAGCACATTTAAAATAAAAACATTTTCTTTTACTTTTAATTTATCGATTTTGATTTTTACAGTAATGCAGCAATCGTCGTCCAAGCAAGCCGAATATCCTCTAACCTATAATAATAAAGAAATCGGAAATAGTCGAAAACTGGATATCGAAATTATTTGATAACATTGATTGCTTTCGATAAAAAGCAAATTTGTCAAACGCAATGACATATACATTACTTTTTTCCAGAGTAACGCGTATTAGTGCGCACTAAGGGCTTTATCAATACTTATTTTCTTTTGCTATTCCAATTTGATTCACGTTGTCGATGTGACAATTTTCCATCACTCAATATGATTGATTTACCATCACCTATTTATTTATTTTTATTTGCATAAAATGAAACTATATTTGGTTATTAAATAAAAACTTATATAAAAATATTATTCACTGTAAAGTTGTTGACTCTTATAACAAATCATTTTTATTTATAATTATATTATTTATTACCTTGTATAGATAGATAGATCGATTGATTGATAAAGATCGTACCATCCCATAGGCCTCTTTTTTTAACTTGAAGTTAATCCACCACTCTGCTCCATTGCTTCTCCACTGTGGATTGGCGAATATAATCCGACCATTAGTAACGATTGCTATTTGGTGTCTATGGTAACAACCGGGACAGACAACTTAACGGTCTCATTGAAGCACAGTGGACGGAAACACATAAATAGAAACCCGCGACGTTTGATTTGTACAAATGCAAATATCAATCCCGAACGGGAATCGAACTCGCAACTCCATCACTACACCAGGGCGGTGTTACCTTGTGAGCGACAGAAGCTAAAAACTATTATGCCCTTTCTGAATATAACAGACATGCAAATATAAAATCACCAAGTACCCGTTGGTCTACCGTTTTTTAAGAAAGTTTTCAGGGCTATCATCTGTGATGTCATGCAACAGGATAAACGGGTTAATCAACATAATTATGTATTCGCTTACTCAGTATGAATGCAAAAAGCTACCTTAGTGGGTAGATTACGTTAGTAGTTAGATTTAGATTACAATAAAACTGAGAAGTTGTTTTCAAACTTAAACTCACTTATACATACACTATCACACATGCTTCATATACATATACTAACACACACAATCACTTATATTGGTTACATATTTGTAATAGTTTTTCAGAACTACTCTTTTCCGCGTACCATTTAAATACTAAATTCAAATTTTTGTACCTAATTTACATACGGTCCGGATGTGGAGAGACTGGAAATCTCTAATACAAGTCTCCTAATATAGTCGCCAGTCTCTCAAACAGACTTTGCTTATATTAACATTGTAAAATTTGTACTTTGTATCTGTTTTGTGTGAGAGAGGAAAAAAATTTTCTTTAATAATATTTTTATGCTCCTTGCAACTGAAACGGTGCAAGTACTCGGACTCGTCGTACCTCGTTGACACCTATGTGACAAACATGTCCACCATTATTATTACTACGATATTAACAGATACGATATTATAGATAAGAAGACTTACCTGACTTACCTGACTTACCTAACCCCAGCCTTTTCAGCCTTCCGGTATCGACATTTCCATTCGTCAAGCGAGCGCAAACGAATGCATCGTTTGACGAACATAATCGGGCATTTCTCATAGTCAAAACGCTTTTTGGACTTCGTCGCTTCTTTGGAAAGATACTCAGTCATCTTCGCGCTCGTTGCTCTCCAAACTCACATGGGCTTTAATCCCAAACCAACTCACACATTTGTTTTGGAGTAAAGCCTTCCCCAGGTATCCCCGGGCTTGGATAGATAGCCTAGATCTGCAGTGGCGACAAGGAGATAAAATAAATTCCGACCTATCTAGTAGTATCTTCAAATCAAGAGTGAAAAGGCATCTTCCAGGGAAGCGCGCACCATCTTAGGCTGCATCTTCACTGACCATCAGGTGAGATTGCAGTCGAGCGCTAGTCTATATATTAAAAAAAAACATTTGAAACACAGTATTATCCTTTTTATAACTACAAACTCTCTAAAGACTAACGGGCTAAAATAAAAGTTTTTGGAGTAGTAATAATATAATATCACTTATTTCTAATGCTCCTAGAAATATATAAACGTTGAGAAAGTTACGTTTATGGTACTTTATGGAAAATATGGGTAGAAAGCTAAATAATATTTTCCATTAATGTCATGAAAAGGCTGTTTTTTGAAATAATCGAGGCACGACCTGTATCCACGTGTGAAAATGCGCAGTAACATTTTATAAGGGATCTAAATGTGAGCAGATGGCACAATGTGAATCGTTGATACCTCCCGCCCGGCCGCAATCTGCTATAACATTTTATGCAAACACCGTGGGATGATTTCGATTATATTATATCCGACAGCGAGTAAGCCGCGTCGATATTGTAAATAAGTACTTTGACGTTTCAGAATCACGTTCGTACTTTAACTGTAATAAATGTAACATTTAGTTTTAGTCTACCTACAATAAAAGCTCACATTTTTCGAAATAGATAATCACATTTTGTATTTACTTCGAAATAACATTATAGCTCTATATATGTCTAGCAGATGTTCACAACTTTGTCTGCGTAAGGTTAAAACAAAAATGTATGATTAACTTATCATTGATACATGATATGATATGATATGATGTGATATGATATGATATGATATGATATGATATGATATGATATGATATGATATGATATGATATGATATGATATGATATGATATTTTTTATTTATTTTTATTTTTTATTCATTTATTTATATATACATACATATTTTTATTTCAACAGTAACAATGCCATTAAACCCATAATGGGTTTGTCTTGGCATATAATTATATGATGTGATATATGATATATATATATATATATATATATATATGATATTATATTATATTATATGATATGATATGATATGATATGGTATGGTATGGTATGGTATGATATGATATGATAAACTTATTATTACTTTTATTATGAACTATGTGTTACAAGACTTCCGTAAATGTCAGTTTAATGGTAAAAAGTTTATAAGCTGTAATTAGTAAACTGTTACTTGTTAAGTGTGGATATGTATTCTATTAAATCTCGAGAAAGAAAAACATGCTAACTTTCTAAGATATGTGTCACCGAATTGATTTAAACAAAATTCAACGTGAAATTTTAAAGTGTTGTAAGTCGAAGTTTAATTACACGCAATACGCCCACCATCTACAATTAAAAGTTATAAAAAGGTCAAATACCATATCATGTAATAAATAAGGAACAAGTAAGCGTGTATGTATAATTGCTTTGGCGTGGCAGTATAGGTTTGGCTACACGCAAAAGAACACATTTTACTTTGCGCGATTTAAAAGCATAGTAAAACTTTTAGCAACGGCACTACGTCTAAAACGAGCACAAGTTCGTACAAATACTTACTGTGCGAGTTTACATTTCATAAATTACCCATATGCAACTAACGCAAATTTGTTTACATTGATATGATATGGTAGAGTATAAAATTTCAAACACGCTATTAAATTTCCTTTAACATTAAACCTAATTGAAAATAACACTCATTTAACTAGCCCGTTGCCCAAACTGCGCGTTTGTAGTTTCCCTGCTTTCTGTGGCGCGGTTTGCGGGTTCGATTCCCGCCTGAGTCTGGGTGTAATATTTGTATTTATATATTTATATATGTATTATTTCTATCTATATTTATAAATAAAGAAATAGTTATAACAGTCGGCTGTTACCTGTAACACGAGCATTAAGTTGCTTTACATAGGAACACACGACCGTGTGTGTATGTTATAAGATATTTATTTATTTATAACTAGCCTAAATACATTAATATTTTATTTAGACAGAAAATTCTCTTAATATTATGATATTAAGAATTCAGTATAAAGAAGAAAGAAAATTTGTAAATTACAAAAATAATCACTTTTAACATATATATACATAATGACAATAGAAAGAATCTTTCCCAAAGATTATTAACTAGCATTAAATAACATTTAACCGTATGAAAATTATGGACCTACAATATTTCTTTCAACAATTCATAAAGAAATGGATAAATATAATTTACCAACATCTTCAAAATGTTTATAAAGCAAAATGTACCTACTACATAGTAATCAATTCGGTTGTCAGCCAAAAGAATTACTACACAATTTTTATCCATTATTTTCCAGTTTATTCAATAAACATGGAAAGATAGAAATAACATTTTGATTAATTTTATTAATTATAATAAAGGATTTGAAGGATTATAAGACATAATAATTGTCTTAAAAAATTAGAAGATAACAGAATCAGGGTCCCTCTTTTAAATATTTCTCATAATAACTTGTCGAACAAAACGCCGTGTTAAAATTACAGACACATTCAGTGATAAAATACCGCTTCAGCCTGTAATATCCTACTACTGGGCATAGGCCTTTTTCCCCATGTAGGAGAAGGATCAGAGTTTAATCCACCACGCTGCTCCAATGCGGGTTGGCGGATATATTCCCTACTATGAGTAACGATCGCTATCAGGTGTACATGATAACAACCAGGACTGACGGCTTAACGTGCTCTCCGAGGCACGATGGGGAGACCCACTAGGACAGCACAAACATCCAGACCACGGCAAACACCTGTATGGCCAATACAAATGTTTGTCATATGCAGGGATCGAATTGTGACAAAATACACGTAACAGAAATAAAAGCACAGGATTGTTTTAAAGTCTTCCGTGAAATGGACCAATATCCGTATGATACATATCTTCTATCAACCTATCGCAGTAAAAAAAAACAAGCAGTGAATACTTCAATACGAACATTTCAATCAACTATCGAAATGGTCACATGATGTTAGTCTGGTAATAAATCGAAAAAAAAAAACCAAAAACATCTTTATAATTAAGCTCAACCCAGAATACAGTCTTTGGAGATATACAAACAACTGCACATATCCATCAATGTTTTCACAATCCTTTTATTGATACCTGTGGCTTTAGCACTATCAACATTGTTAAAACTGAGCGTTACCTGTTATTGTAGTTAGTAACCTAAGTTGGAAAGATCATATAAACAGTGTGTTCGACAAACTACATGTTCTCATATCAAAATTAACCATAGGTAGATTCCAAATTTGTTTCTCAATACTTTTTCAATTTTATAAAACTTTGGATGAATCCTATACATCCTACGAATTAAACACCTACGGTCTTACTTTTAAATCACATATCGATCTTGTCTACATCTTCAATGGATAATATTAAATCAATTGTACCTATACATAAGAGATAAAAACAAAAGCCAAGACCCGATGTTGTTTGACTACAGCAAAATTATATCAATATATATGAAAATAAAATATATATTATTAAAATAGATCAATATGTTAATTTAAACATTTAAATAAACACAAGTCAATAAATTAGCAAGAAATATTAAAAGCAAACATTACAAATCCTTAGACATACGAATAAAAAAAAAACACTACGTACGCACGGGAATTTTGTTTTATACCTCTATGCAAACAAGCGTACGATCCACCTGATAGTAAATTGTTACCGTAGTCTATATTTCTTTGCAACACCAAGCGCTTTGCCGACCCTACCCTCAGGTGGTACCCCTGACCCTTCTCTAGAGCTGACCTTAAATAAATATTTTTTAATTTTGTCACTTACACTTACGGATCGCTCTTGGAATGTAATAATTATCGATTTTCTAAAAATTATAAAGTGAACCCTAATTTCCGCAATATACATACTTTAATTACGACAATAACTATTGGAACTCAAAAAAGAAAATCATATATTATCATAGAACAGCAAAATTCAATTTTCTTTAAAATAAAGCCATCAATTAGTATCTAAAATTGAAATCGGTATTGAAACACGTTGTTTTAATTTCCGAGCCTCAGAGGCTCACAAATTTCAGATATATTTTTCCCCTGGAACAGATGTAATCGAATGTCATACGCGGTGGCCCGACAGAACTATTCACAAACTGCCAGCTGCCGCGCTCCTAGCTTTGATTTATGTGCCAGTTCTGTCCAACTTTCTGCACCTTGTTCCTGTAACATTTGTACATGACGTTCTAAATATACGGCAATAGACCAAGAAAGAGAAACCAATAAGAACAAGACAAATTGTTTGGAATGTCTTCAAAAGAAATGCTTTTAGCCATTTTTATTACTAAGCTTGGACAAATGTGGCCTGTAGTAGTTAAACTATAAATTTTAGTAATAATTTAGAAGCGAATTAATAATAACTAACGCCAAGAAGGTACTAATAAAGGCAAGACTTTGTATACTTGATATTCTCGTTCGCAAGTTATAAACTTAAATAAGACGTTCGAGAATATCTTTTATCATCCCAAGCATAGGTAGCGGCGCATGGGATACTCATAAACTCATTAAAAGTTAGACACCACATCCTAAGCCGTAGCTATCCATATAGACGGCAGTTTTAATCGGGACCGCTCTATGGCCCATTAAGTTCCACGACTAGATTATAGCCAACCTGGGATTGCTAAATGAAATTCTAGATACCGGCCGGTAAGTCCCCAGTTTAATATAACTAATTCAAACATAAAGTTTTAGCTTAATTGTGTGTCTATTAAAAACTATTTGTTTCTAAATATTTACACTTACTCTAATACTTTTATATTTTACGCTTATTTGACTTCATTTATAAACGTTTAATTGAAAATATGTTTGACTAGCTGACTATGCGAACTTCGTACCGTTTTTTTTTCCTATTTGCACGGTATGAAAAAAAATGCGTAGTGAAATAGTCTGAAAGAACAAAACAGCGGCGATGCTGAGAATGACGCTTTACAGCGCTATTAAATGTTTATGCTAGACATAGGTGTAATAGCATCATCACTCATCACTTCAGCCTATCACAGTCCACTGCCGGGCATAGACCGCTACAAGTTCGCGCCAATAATGGCGTGAACTCATGTGCGTTGCCCGTAATAGGTGTAATAGCATTCCAGCATTCATTATACCAATACCAATAGCAAGCATCAATTTATGTTTTGATTTTAGAGTTTAATTATTTTATTTTATTATTATTTGATTAATTCAATTCAATTTTAATTTTTAAATTTCGCGGTAATCATTCATAAGGAGTAAGCTCAGTGTGTCACAGAAGTCACGCGTTGGAGATAAGACATTCCCTTTTTTGTGATTATATTTTCGATTAGGTGTAACGTAAAATAACGAACGCGAAGAGAAAAAAATTATTCAGTTCGGTGCAGTGGTTCGGAAACTACACGAAGATTTTGGTGATTAATTCGAAAATTCGAATCTTACTTAAAAGACATTATGATTTGGTACAAATGTTATAAAACCTTTTTGTATCATTACCCCTCTAGTTCTAGTGTATAAATATATTTAGCTCCTACATCATAATCAAATTACTTCGTTACGTTTTTAACTTTTTATAAGAATATTTAATTCAATTCGTTGTTCTCTAAAAATGTTCCTTCAAAGCTATGACTGTGTAAAAATACTCAATAGATACGAGGAGAGAGAAAAAAAACGAAATAATTAATCTTATTAAATATTATATCAGCACTAGCCGATTTTATCTCCAATGCTAATGTATTGAAGCTTCTAACACTAATTTTGGCCTTTACATTATTTTACCATGCTAAGATCCAGAAAGAAGACTTTAAAAATTCTACCACTTAAAGGGTAAAATAGAGCCTGAAAGTTTCTTTGAAAGTGAGTAATTTTTATTGCGGTTATATTTGAAATTATTTTGTAGTAAAAAAATAAAGAATTTGTTATTTGGCCCTTTGATGCTACTATAAGTCTAATTTTAACGTTGCTGAGAATTTTTAATAAAATAAAAATTCCATAATTTGGTTTAATTTAAAGCTATCTACATGATATCGGAAAAGCCACAGGTGAAACTAATATATATACGTTTGAGATGACGCAAAATTTATTTTATAAAACACTAAGAAATTTTCACTAATAAGAAAGTAAAAAAAAATCACTAATAAGAATGTAATAAAAAAGTAAAAAAATGACGCTGTCATTTTTTTACTTTTTTATTACATTATAACACAACCCTGACCACTCGAACATTCGAAATATAAACTTTAATCAATAGATTGAACGACTAGAAAAGAAAAAGAATGCACTCGAACGAGGTTAATAGGAATGCTCGTTCCGTTGTTTATTTTTTTTGTTTCCTTTTTTTGTTTTTTTATTAGGTTGATATTTTTTAATTTGTATTGTTAAATTGACTACAAAAATTATATCCATGTATGTATACGTATATGTATTAGAATACATGTTGCAGTTTTCTCCGTAACCATTTCTAGATAACATACAAATTCTTTCTTTGAACTTTGCATCTTCATCGCTAACAGCTTAGTAACAAAAATATATGGAGAGATCTTTATAATTTTACATTCACACTGCACAATTTTTATGTAAAAAAAATATCACAAATATCACATATATACAAATATTTATTTCTAGTCTGGTTGTTAATACATACACTATGCGCTGCGCGCATAACATTGCATTTTAACTTTATAAGGCGTAAAGTTTATCTAGCTGGAGATAAAAGAGATTTAAATTTAATAATAACTAGTATTTTTGACTCGTGTTTTTACAAAATATTATTGATCATCAAAATAGTTTTTACAGAATAAATATCAACAATAACATGAATATATCCAATCTTAGGGATAACGTTTTCTTATTCTTTTTAGCTTTCTTTATTTTAGTTACTTGAGCGAAGTTAGTAACTATTTTCTGCCTTGTGGGGACAATTAATTGTCAATTTTCGTAGACTTTACCGCTCCCATTACGCGCATATGGATAAAGGGGAGGCTAGCATACCAGTTCAATAATTTATTCATCGTGTAAAGCGTTAAGGGGCGCTACGTTAATGTAACTTAATATAAAATCCCCTTGAGAATTCACTTCAAAAGGAAAAATTAGGAAGCAAATTCAGTTATAATCGTTAACATCATCATCATCATCTTAATTTTTTATTATACATTTTAATTTCTTTACAAACTCTGTATCTACACTTGTATATATTATTAGTCACATTTAACAATTGTTTACAGAAAGTATACGAGTAAAATTTTGATGTTTAGATACAAATAAAGATTTATTTCATTGTAAATGCGAGAAGTCTAGAAATCTTAATATTAATTTTTTGCTTCTTCAAGTAAGCATTAAAACCCGTTTGGAGCTATGCTTTTTCATATAAGTATGTACATATTAAAGCAATACTAGGACTACAACTAGATTCCTAATGTATATTTTATTGTTAAAAAACTCAACAGTATTTTTTTTTCTTTATTTATCATTGTATATCTTTATAATTATAAATTTTGCGTAACAATTTTTTAGTGAACAATCTAATAATGAGGAGACAGCAGTGGACTAGCATAGCCTTTAAGTTTATAGACTTTCACGTCGACAATTTTTAATGAATTATTTCTTTAAGAGCGTTTGTGAAATCGTATCTTTTGATTTTATTAGTTTTTAGATTGGATGTTGTTAACGTAATACAAAAAAATCAAAATCATAAATTAGATAATTCAAGTAGGTGTGAAAACATGTTTGTTCCAATATTCAAATCAAGTTTACTTAAATTTTTAGTAAATCAATTATAGTGAATGTAAACCTACCCTCTAACTGGAATTTGAATTCTGCAGAGTAGAAGCAATAAACTCCGCTCGTACTCTTTAAAAAACGGGTGTGCTTTAGACCACACGACGGAAGTAAAACTTACGAAACCTAACTCTCTCTCTTTTTATCTTCACCAACTTATATCTCCCTCTCAATTTCCGTTCGCTTCGTCTGTTTACACTTTTTGTAACGCTCTCGTTACGCATTCACCAGCTTATTCCCTAAGTCAAGCGTGCGTAAAGAAGTTTTCAAAAACTGTGAATCATTAAGTCAAGTCTTGTCTGACATATAGCGCCACTAAACCCACACACCTTTATTTATTATTATAACCTTGAACCTAGTAATATACTTTTATTATCATTTTTAAATATTACATTTATTAATTTGATACAAAATAGAAGAGTTAGCAATGTTATTAGTATACGTGAAGTTTTGTGATGGCCTACCTCGCATAGCAGTGGTCACGCAAAACTCGTCGTACCAGCATCCATGAGGCGAGGAGAACTGTACAACTATGTTAAATTAAACGTAGCAAAAGCCAGCGATATCAAACCGCAGCGCGCTTGTTTTCCGTTGTAGCAATTCTTGTTTACACTCAACTTTAATATCGTAGATTTTTCTATTTGAAATTTGATTTTTTACGAAATTTGAATTTCGATACTAATTTTCATTGTATTATTATTATATATTTATTTCATTAATTGTTTGTTTACACTTTTAACTGGCTTCTAGTTTCTATTCGAATTTATTCTGCCCCGTTCTTAACAATATTTGTTTCCAAATTGTATTGTTGTAGTGTTTGTAAATTCAGATCATAAAAGAAAAATTGACCTTGTATTAAGAATAAAGTAAAGCCTTAATTATGACGTGAATAAAGTACAAGTGTCTTAAAGGTTATCAAACCATCAAAAACAAACATATTTAATAAGGACAATTAGGGTATGATTGAGTCTGAGTAAGGTCTACTCTTATCTAAAATAGCTATAAACGAAAAAATCTGCATAAACGAATACAGTGCCTTGTCCATGAAAAGAGCAACGAGTTCCTCCCGGCGCCGATTTCTCAGTTTAAAGGTGCGCCGTTGACTAAATGGAACTGTATAAACTCATCACCTCCTCAGCACCGCCTCTTTCATGTAGAGGGATTTTGCTCGTTCATTCACCTTAAATTGGCGTCATTGCGAAAGGCAAAATAGAGTACTCTGAAAAAGATTTTCCGACAAAGAGATGCTATAAAATTTTTTCAATATCCATTTAGTAGAAATAAGAAGGGATTATATTCACAAGGAAACCTTTTAATATAGATAAAATTCACGAAAACAGCATGAAATGGTTGTGGTTAAAACCGAATTGTTATAATTCCTACCGATATTTTTGATTTCTGTAAGCTTTTTGTAACTCGTTCGACGAATACTCATATCGATATTCATACTTTTTTACGTGCAGTGCATAACATAAAAGTTAAATTGAAAAGATGATATTATCTATAATTACACTAAATTTGTATTAATTAATCATCTTAGTTTGAAATGGATTTCGTGTCTCAAAAAGATACACGATAATGTTTCATACTATGATCGATACTTTTATTACAGGCGAATCAAAATATAATTCACGTTAGACCGCTAAGGGATAATATCACAACGCAAACTAACTTGGGTCTCGCTAATTCCACTGAACTACTTAAACATGTTACACAGGACTAATATTAGAGCCTTTTCTGCCTATGTATTTCAATACGGTCGCGTACGTGGCATGAGCGGACTAAACCGGAACCGAGAAATAAGCCTTCGGGCGCGACTCACTCAATTATGATTTAGATAATTCTATGTATGCAATTAACAAAGTTTTTTTTCTCTAACAACTTTGTGAAATATATTTCTCTCGTACCGTAACATATCCTGATGATTTATAGCAATAGGTACTTAAGACGTTACCAATATATATCATTTTTATTTCTGTTTTTAATATCACATCTCCACGTCCTTGTATTGTTTACAATAATTTTTAAACTTCTGACCGCTTATTACTTTACGTAGTTATAAATTTAGATTGACTTTGTTACGTCATTAATATAGCACTCTAAACTTTTTTAATTAAAATATTTTCTCCCAAAAACGTAAAATTTAAAACAAAATGCCGCTGTACAAAAATGGAAGTAAAAATTGTAATAGATAGGAAAATGATGCGGAACGGTTACTGTACCGACCCCAAGAGCCACGTAAACTAAAGGGGTGTCGACAGTTTCCGAAATCAAACATCGTATGTCCCCGAAGAACAAACAGTCAACCAACCTATCATTCAGTTTCAACTTGCCTGTACCTTAGAGACTGCTTTGTAGTTTCTGACTTTCTATGAAGTTATTTGTAATTGAAGTATAACTCGGAAGTTTTGTTTGTTTTTCTTTATCTATATCAACGATATGTATATAAAAACGATAAAATAACTTTTATTGAAAGTTATAATACAGCACAATCATCATCATTACAGCCTATACAGTCCAGTGTTGGACATAGGACTCCACAAGTTTACGTCAAAAATAACGTGAACTCATGTGTTATGCCCATAGTCACCACGCTGGGCAGGCGGGTTGGTGACCGCAGTACTGGCTTTGTCGCACCAAAGACGCTGCTGCCCGTCTTCGGCCTGTGTATTTCAAAGCCAGCAGTTGGATGTCTATCCCGCCATCGGTCGGCTTCTTAAGTTCCAAGATGGTTGTGGAACCTTGTTATCCCTTAGTCGCCTCTTACGACACCCACGGGAAGACAAGGGGTGGCTAAATTCTTTAGTGCCGTAGCCACACAGCACAAGATATAATTTAATTCTAATCACATTTACATTTAACTTAACGTTTAACTTTGTTCACAATTACTTAAAACACGAGCAATATTAAGTTCAAGTTTCCTTATTACGTTTGCTAGCGGTTTTTTGCTTCAGCAAATAAAGATTAAATTGGTGCACAGTAGTCAGTCGAAGCGCAATTGAAAAAGTCGTAAAGTCGAAATTAAAGAACCGTAGTTGATGCAAAAGTTACCACTAACTTTAGTCGTCAGTCTATTTTCTGCATCAAGAATTGTTAGCGCGCGTTCGGATAACAATTAATTTATTTCAAGGTTGATTCAACTCCTTTATGTCTCTTCATTTAATTTATCAATTTCGGAAAAAAAATTAAACATATAGATATTTTTTTTTATTTTTTTATTATTTAGTGCATTATTTTAAACAAAAGAAACAAAGACCAAATTCCTCAAATGCTGTTATTTCCCATCAATCTCTTTTGCTCAATTGTGTTTGCTGGCAAACGAAAAAAAAACAACTTTAATTACATCAACAAGTAATACAACGTACGTACATGCAAACCTACCCAGTGAAAAGTAACATACTTAAAAAATACAATCGAATTGAGAATCTCCTTCTTTTTTGAAGTCCGTTAAAAGCTGCCTCACTCAGAGACGACTTCATTCCTGTAACCGTTATTTAATAATAATAATAATATTTTGTATCGAACAAACTTAATAATTACTACATTAAATACACACCGCGCGATAAAAAGTAATGTTTGCTAGCGGTTCATAAACACATAACACAAAAGCTTCTTTACCTACTTAGTAGAAGGATGCGGAGTGTAATTAACCACGCTACTTCATTGCGGAGTTGCGGATATACTCGTACATTCATGTAAAACCTAATTTTCGTCTAAATCATGCAAATTTCGGAAGACGAGATTATTTGTATAATATTTTATAAACGTCTTTATATATTATTTTAGTACGCGATATAAATGTTTCACAACCTCCGGTATCTTATACAATTCATCAATAAAATCAAACACAATCGCTTAGTAAGCTTGACAAAAGTTAATAACCGCAGAACCGCAGTTGTTACCACAACGGCTAAAGATACTATACATACATATACATCTTTAACAGTATATTATAAACAATTACTCTAAAACTTACTAAACTCTTAGAAATGTTTTAAATCATTATGAAAAATAAAAATTACTTGTAAGAAAAATAACACTCAACTTTTGATCATCGGGAAAATGTTAAGGTAAATATTCAATTGATATTGATTTAAACACTCCTTACACAGCGCTACGAACAGTAAAATAAGAATAAAAGAGATAAACGAATAAATTTAGCTCAATCTTAAAAAGAAATGTAAATTTAAATTAAATTGTTTTTATGATGATATCAAATCGTCGATGTTTAAAGAGGAATTTGGGTCACGTCTCATGGATTACGTCTTATTTCCCGCCTCGCTTTTTCTTCATTTGGAGCTAATCCCGGCTTCGGAGTTTCGACTTCGCCTCAGCCTGAGATCCTCGCGTAGCGTCTCATAAATTTCAAGGTTAAAGATTATTTAACTTATTTTATTAAGTTTTTATATAAACAATATTGTTAAACTCGAATAAATTTGATAATTGTAAATCGACTCGTACACTTGGTATACCAGAAACCACAACGCATAGAAACCGCTTACACGCAGACTCACTTCTTATAATAATGAGTACGGAATCAGTTTTAGTAGTTCAATGTTGAATATGTACGTACATTTTCCGATTTTTTTTGCAGTATTCTAAATATAGTTGTTTAGTTTAGAGTTTAGTTGTTTTTATACAAACACTATAAAAATTAATGTATAAAAATGTAGGCTATGTTATGTATACAAATATAGAACGTCGAAATCTACCCGATGAGAATGTCGTCGTATCTCATAGTAAGCTTGGCGGACTAAGCTGCAAAAAGGGACTGATTTGCATAGGACAATAACAAATTAAAAGACAACGTATCTCTGATCTGAATTACCTCTTCGCGGTTAAGGCGGATAGCGGCCCAATTACGAGTAGATCTTCTGCTTTTAAAGAAATTATTTTAATTTCATAAAAAGAAACATTATACTAGTAAATAATTAGTCCTTACATACCAAATATTTAAACTAAATTTGTACAGAAAAGTGAAAATAAGAAATGACCCCGAATGAACCTGTAAATTAATTCAGAGAAACTAGGTGAGAAGTGAAAACTTTTTTCTACAAAACTTATCCTGATATTAACGGTAACAAAAAAAAAAACGCCTACATTCATTCTAGCGTCAAAAGCTTTGAAAGAATGACTCAAAAATGACGTCGCTCCTTCTCAACGTCTTATAAACAATCAATCACTCGATCAATCAAACTGCACTCTTTACGCATACACATATAACATTTTAAAATAATAATAATAATTAAACTAAAATGATTTTTGGATTATCGGATGACGGGACTTTATACTATACTAACTATAAAAAATTTTAGAAAATGATGTTAATTAACTGTTTTAAAAGGAAATGATATCGAGAGTTGTCTCCACAAAATAAATTCATAGTTATGCTTGCCTCGAACGGAAATCAATTGTCTCATTGCATAAAAAACGACTCCTTCCTTTGATACGCACTGCTGAGATTCGTAACGCCAGCCAGCCTTTTTCGCTTTATATAATATGGAAATAAAATATACTTGCGTATTCTACGCTGTAGCCATCGAAATATACATAACGATCTAAGATAAAATAATATTTGTTACATTGTGTTTATATGTGTGTGTGCGCGCGTGTGTTGTATATGTAAAAGACGACAAAACTAAAAACGTATTTCATATTATGATATAATCACGTAATATATTAATCCACTTACACACGAAATTCTCCAGAAACCTCGTAATTTCAGGATATGATTAGTATTCTCGTGTAACAAATTACGGCTAGTTGTATTTTAGTGCTAAAATGTTATCCGACATTCCTGGACCGCCAGAATCCTACTAAAATGCAATTAAAGCTGGGCATCGTGCTGGGTTCGTATGTGACAAGATAAGTATTATTAAAATTTATTTAGAGTATACAGATTCATACACGTATATTCTCGTACAAAAAAGTTACGTAACGTTTTAGTAAACTATGTTTCTTCCAATATTTAGACGCCTAAATTTACTTAGTGGTTGTTTGTAAAGGGCAGAATTCTAATATGATTTGGGTATTGGTTTTAGAAGTAAACAAATAAAGTAAATACCTCCTTTGTTTTCACCTTTGATCAACTTTGAATATCCATCCCCTAACATCAATTTAACTTTGTTTGTGTGTATCTCCTTCATTCATTGAATAATTGTGGATACACCCATTCATATGGAAACTTAAACAAAGTCTGTCTTCTGGGATTCTATTTTATCACACCATTTTTCGTCCTTTTTAATAAAAATATTATTAAATTCGAAAGAAAATACATTGCTAGAAAGTTTACTTTCAATTTATCTATATTTCTTGATTAATTTACTTTACATTATGCTGCCCCTGCTTACAAAGTTTGTTCTGCCTAAAATTAATTTTAAAATTGAATTCTATTCGATTACTACAAGAAGCCATTCCAAAGGAAAACAGTAAACCGTACTAGAATACAGCTACTCCTTGTTTACCTTATTAAATAACTACTTTTTTTACATATTTAAAATGGATGAAGCTGTTTTATTAATATTTTATTTATAAATGTTGCAGGAAAAATCGATATAAATAAAATTGTGTTTTATACTTGTTAACGTCTGAATTATTCAATATTATAATTTAAAATGTGCATTACGTTAGTTTTAAGTTTCTATCAGTTTACAATTTTCGGGTCAATATATTTTATTTATTGTTACTACAATATTACTAAACTCACGACGTAATAAAAATATAACTTAGACTTTAGAATATAAAACTATACTGTTGTATAATTTTAGTAAAACTTATAATTATATTGTTAAAACTTGTATACTGTCTAACTTCTACAATTAAGGCTTAATTCAGAATCTCAAAAGCTGTAGAATTTAATTTTAAATTACGTGAAGGACTGTTTACATGGGATGAAAGTAATGGTCGCCTTGAGCGTTATATTTAAACAAAAATAATGATGTGAAAGTTACATCTACACAAATATAAGTTGAGTCAGTAGTTTAAGCGTGCAATCGAAAATATTAGTATAAAAACAAAACTTCCCTCATCGTGATGAAGACAAACTTTTTCTTGTGACTTTGCTCGGGTGGACTCATATTTGCCCTGTTTCTTTCCTAATATAATGAAAACATGTTTCGTTACTTTTACTACTACAAACTTTTTGTTTATTAAGAAACTATACATCATTCTCTCTTAATAACTAGAGCGCTGAGATAGAGCTTATGTTCGCATGTTTACATACGATCTAGCATTAAATAATTCACAAACATACAAAAATATATAAACTCTAGTTCATGACCTATAAATCACTCGGCTGTATAAGAAAACTGCGTGACAAACTCATTTTTTAGAAAAACGTTCTGAGAAATGTATACCTACATGTCTGCGGTGGAACAGCATGACGGGTTGCGCTCCAAACGTTTTACAGCAAACGCAAAAGCAACAGTTAAAATGCAGCTACTATACAGTATATTTTAGTACCTACTTTATTTAAATTGACAAAGCTGTACACTCTTGTTCTCACTTTAAACTGATACATGGACTAGCTTAGGCACTTTCGCACACTCACTCACACACACACTAACATACATACACTTAAACTCACACATACACTAACTAACCCACATATACTTGATTTCTTATTCAGCATCTCATGCTTTATTACTTTTGTAAGATTGTATCTGTTGTAAATATGTCTATCCCTTCTTATAGAACTTGTGCCAAAATTATATATTGTAGCATAGGGGAGGTTGGCTGATCATCCTTAACACAGTTTATATCTATAATCCTTATAGGATAATCAGTCTGAACTGCATTTTTTTTGTGTAATTAAACTTCTACATAAGTGAATTTTTGTAATTGTTACAATTTGCTTAAAATGTTTATTTTTAAATAAAGTTATTATTATTTTATTTTTATGAAGTGTTAAAATAAAATATATACTATTTCTATAGTTTCTAGTGAAATCGCAACTTAAAGAGACTGACTTTTATTCAATCGCCTTAAAGGACATTATGTTGGAAACTCTCATATTTAGTAACTACTTAATGATTTTATTTATATAGGTATATAAATTAACTACTTAATGATTTTATATATGTGTGTGATTTACATAATGAATTTGATCATTTGACGATAGCAAAATGGTTTTGACTAAGGTATGGTAGAGTTTGTGAAGTTAGGACTTGTATAGTTAAGGCATGTAGTGATAGAAACTTGGCTCTACAACAGATCTGATAACGTTTTGTCAGAACGAGCCATATGGTGTCGTCTTGTCAACATTTTACATGAACATCTTTTGGGATATTATATTTACAATGAAAATAGATTTAAACTTTAGTAAAATAAAAACAGGTCAATAGTGATACCACGAGGAACGTAACATTTACTTAAGAAAACAAAAATATAAATAATGATGTCTTACACTCAACACACCCATCAGCTATCAGCTGAATCACTGCGCAGAAGCGTCGTCATAACTAAAATGTCCTAAATGTAGCTTTATACTCGTAATAATTACTCAATATCTCCATGAACCAAGGCCGTTAAACACGACTAATAGTTAGTAACTTTCTTAGATTTATTACTTACTCGATCAAACTTAAAATAAATCACAAGATTGTGATACATTCACATATTATGTGAAAAATAAATAAAAATAACTAGAGGCAATACGGTGACGCTACAATATGATCTACACATACCCGCCGGCTAATAGGCGTCTCATAAAGGGCGAACAAAGTGCTTTATGCAAAATCAGTTTTGTAAAACTTAAAACACACAAGTGTTATAGAGCGTAATCAATTACATTCAAAGTCATATATTTAATATAATAAAAGTCTCCATAATTTTTATTTAAGTTTCAGTCTTCAAAATATGTCGTTTAAGCTAGCTAAAATAAGAGCGTGAATGTCAAATATATTGTAATATTAGTACAATATATAAAAGCGAATATATGGGTGTCGTTTTTGAGAAAAATACAAAAAAAAAGGATTAATGGCTTTCACATTATATTGCCGCACAAACTGGGTTCGCTTATTTCTACCCTAAGCGATTTTTCATGAGCTATACCGCGTTAATGTGTACAAACGCTCTTGGCTTCGGCGGCATACTATACTCTTTAGCAGGAAATAAATTATGCTCACAGTTGCTACCGAGCGGGAGATCGTTACAGAATTCGTCTAGAGATAATTCCGTTATATTCGTTTCAGTTTTAAACGGGACTATAAGTTGCTTTTATATTATACAGCGAGGGAGGTAATATTCCAAACAGCGGGAAATACGTATCTACTTATTTTTATAAAAAGGAAAAATGTTTAGGTAAGGATTTTCTACAATATTTTCTTCACTAAGTGAGTAGGCACTTCTTGAATAAACTCATACTCATAAAAATATTAGCTACAAACATATTGGTATTCTATTCAAACGAAACATTCAGTTTAATGAAACGTATGTGCTATTTGTAACAACACTATATTAAACTCTGTATAAAATCATAATTATTACTAGATGTATATAATCAATATTGTTCCTTCAACTAATATTTCATTTCTATTACATGTAAATTGATATGGACTGTCCATTTCATTCTCTATTATTTATATTCTCTATTATTTAACTGTGTCTTCAAAGCATTTTTTTCAAATATGTCGATTTTAAACTCACCTTGTTTTGCACCTAGATCCTCAACATCGACTGACCGAAAGTCTACGACTATGAAGGAATTCCTTAGAGTTGGCTATGCAGGAAAATTATTTAGCCAAGAACTCCTCGAGTTAGGGCCAATAGGGCAAATGACTCCACCCAGGCTGAGACTGATGTCGAACCTGCAAGACCATGCTTTAAACGCTTAAAAATATGGCAGCATATGGTGGCACAGGCGGTTTGCAGGGACGTTTACTTTGAAACGATTTTTGCAGTCTCAATGTAAATACATTGAATTATGCAAAATAAATTTAGGACTGTTAATGAAATATATATGTTATCTATGTAACTAGTTAACGTGAATGGCCTACAAAACAAAATAAAATAAAAATTAAGCACTAACATTAATAAATTACTCTACTTTAAATATAGAAAGTTAGTCTTCCAGTGACATGAAAGCAATTATGTAATTTTTTCTATCCAGTTTCTGTAAACCAGCCGTCAATAACACATACATCATTATATTATCGTAATAACGAGATACACTGCGCTGAGGTTATCTTACAAGTAAGTATGTCTGTTACGTCAAAATTGACATTTTGCTCTTAGAATTTGTTGTATTCACTATTTCACAATAGTAATATTAATTTGATTAAATGTAGGCGATTCTATTTTACTTATATTCTCTTTTTTTATTATTTCACTCTTAACCTACTTAATATTAAAAATTATGTATATAATCTTTTGTAGAATATAATGTAACTATATAATCTATAATGTAACTTTGATTTTGAACAACTCGTGGCAAACTAATGAAAATTAAAAATTGTAGAATTCTTGGGAGGAAAATCGCTTCTCCTTAATAGAGATAGCTCAGCTACCTAGCTAGGAGAAGTAAAGATCATACTTAGTAATTACTTTCAAATTACACCTAGAAAATGATTGTTCCTTTTTTGTTATTAGTTACTTGAATATGTTGTGTAAATACGGAAATAAATAAATAAAACTTATATTCTCTTGCCCGCTTAAATACTATTATCAATCACTTAAGTGATATTTATAATCAATTTTATATAAATTATTTAGGCAGATATATAATTAATTTTTAGCCAATGAAATGCACTTCGGTTTATTGCATTCCTATGACCGCGTAAGATTGCATTCCTAAAACATCTCAAATGGGAAAGAGTAGTAAATAGAGTTAAGTCCGGAAACAAATAGTCAATACTATTATTTATATAACAATGACTATTCATAAAACGTATTAAAATTTTCACTCGGCTAACAATACCTAAATTTAATTAACTCGACGTTTATTTTTGTATTATTGACTTAAATAATGAAAAACAGGAACAAAGTAACCCGAAAATTAAATTAACATGAAGAATACCTTTCCAAGAACATAATTTATAGAAACAAAGAACAAAATCTCTGTCTGTATTAACTGGCTTGGCGGATAAAACTCCAGCTCTTTTAGTTTCTAGATAACTTGTTTACTCAGCAATGTCCCATTTAAAGTTTGACATAGAACTTTTATCAAGCAATTCTTTTTACTTAATTTTTTACATAATTTAAATAAATAAAGATTCTAAAGTCTTTTATAAAACTATACTTACCTTATAACAAAGTTGTGATCGCTTGAGTAGTTTTTTCTGTTTTTTTTTTTTTTTTTTTTGTTGATAAATACGAATTATCGGAGAATTTTAGAAATGAAAGCAACAGAAAATAAAAAAAATATATATTTTATAGTTTTGTTTGTTTTTGTCAGGAGTCATCGGGATATCATGTCAAATCTGCTTGGGAACCAGTTTTTACATTTATGAACGTTTTATATTAAAGGTGACAAACAATCAACTGATGGTAAGTGGTTACCGTAGCCTATGGATGCCTGCAAAAAAGGGTCAATTTCTTGGGGGGGGTCTCTTTATTCTTCTGTGTGGTCGAGGCACTTTCCCAAATTTTTTTTCGGATATTTCCTGATACGCCATATCTCAATGAAGCTTTCCATAAAAATCTATTGTAGGTTTCATTTTTCTATTCATCCGTAACCAAAGGGCAAAAACGGAACCCTATTACTAAGACTTCGCTGTGTGTCCATCCTTCTGTCTGTCACCAGGCTGTATCTCAAGAACGGCGATAGTTGCGGCGTAGTGTAACGGCTAGACTGTTGAAATTTTCACAAATTATGGAAGTATTTCTGTTGCCGGTATAACAACAAATCTCTCTCCCCATCAGGCTCCAACAAACGCCATTTTTTTGCCCTTTTTTGCTCGACATCAATAATGGCAACAGGTAGGCCCTTGAAATATTCATAAAATACTCAGTTGTATTTTTACTTTAATAATAAATAATAAAATTAAAATAAAATGAATATTTAAGTGGGGCTCCCACACAAAAAAGAGATTTTTGCCTATTTTTGCTTGATATCAATAAATTGTACTGTTGTTTACCTAGTCAATGGTTCGGAACCCTTCGTGCGCGAGTCCGACTCGCACTTGGTCGATTTTTATAAACCTTTTAAAAGTGAAGTTATTAATCTGTAGACAATGTAGTGAAATAGCAAAAAAACATATTGTCCACCACACATGATATAATATTGTCTCTATGTAATAAAATTGTATGGTTGATTCTCAGTAAAATAAAATACAGGAGTATTTTTTTTTTTGTTTTTTAACATAAATAAATACAATTTAACTTTTGTATTAAAGTTATATGAAAAAAAGACATTCAAATATTAATTACAACAATACCCGAAGTTCTGCAGAAATATGTCCTACTAAAACAAAGAGCAACACGGAGGGGAGTAGCCATGTACAGACGTTCCCCTCTGTCAAGGTATAAGGCCAAATGGCCATATGCATACAATAAAACTAGTTGCAGCCGCACTGATTACTAGACTAAATCTAGTTGCGCGATTGAATCAACGTCCTTCAAAAAATGCCAAATTGTTCTGTTTTTTGCTGCAAAAAAAGATCTGCCACGTCAAATTTACTAAAACATGGCGTTACCTTTCATACGTAACTATTTTTCAATCACATTATTACTTGTATACCTCTTTTAAACCTTTTTTAAACTTAAAAATTACAAATATTATCGGTCGTGTTGACTCGATTTGTTTACCAACACAGGCCGCTCGCCCTCATACAATATGCGGATCGGTCGAGCGACTGATCGGAGTCTATTTCCGAGAAGTCACTGTTGCCGAGCGATAATGTTGTTACCGGTTTGTTTGTAGATAGTTATCGATAAAAACGGCAAAGGCAAAAGAGGAGACAGACATTTTTGAGATTTTGATTTATTTAAAATATTATATCGCTATCTTTTTTTAATAAACATAGTTGTATAATAAAATTGCATTAAATTAAATATAATACAGTACTCATGAGTATTAACACATTTTACTAGAATTCCTTAATGTGAACTTCGACCATAATGTTTTATATAAAAATTTGGCAGGTTTTCTAAAAATCCAAATTTAGGGGATACATGGAAAAAAATTGTAATAGCAGATTAACCTGGACGCCCACAAAAAATAGTGTAATTTGTTCAGATCATATCAATACCACTAACTTTCCAAGTGTTGGCGAACAATATAAGGATTAGTCCAGGGCACCAAACCAACACTAACGCCACACTGTTTTTGTCCCGTAAGTTTTTTTTGTCCCATGTACAAGGTAATGAAGATATGGTTCACCTTAGTCATAGTAGTGAAATGAAGCTTAGATTTACCAACTTTGAAAATTAACAATGTCCATCCTTACAGAGTCATCAACAAATCATTCAATCTAGCAGATGACAAGCTATCATCTTATGATGCCATTAGTGCTACGCTCCCTATTCCTGATTCATTGACATCACCGTGTACATGATGAACTCCTCAAAATGTGGGTTATCTTTAAATCGTTTATTGTAGACTGGCATTGTTTGGCACAACAACGTTGCACCAAACGTATTGTGACATAATTATAATAGTTAGACATATGCTGTCGCGACACTTTTTAACCGACATCCAAAAAGGGAGCAGGTTCTCAATTCGACTGTATTTTTTATGTATGTTACTTCAGAACTTTTGACTGGGTGGACCGATTTTGATGATTTTTAATTTAATAGAAAGCTGATATTTATATGTGGTTGCGTATAAATTTCATCGAGATCTGATAATAAATTTTTGAGTAACCTTTTGATAACGCGTATATATTACGTTTATTGTATTACATATTAATGTAATTGAAGTCGGTTTTTTTTTTCGTTTGCGAGCAAATACAATTATTGTAGATAATGATGTGTTTTATAAAGTCTTACTACATTATATATTTCTGTTATCATTAGTTTTTGCAGCGCACGCAATGTAAGGAATTTTTTAGGTTATTTTCTTATCCCTTGGGTTACATTATTGGAGTTTTAGTAAGGATCCCTAATATTTTTGAAAATATAGTGTAACCTATGTCGCTCAGGGATAGTGTAGTTTCTCAACGGTGAAATAATTTTTTGAATCGGTCCAGTAGTTTTGGAGCCTATTCAATGCTAACAAACAAACAATCAAATCTTTACTCTTTATAATCGTTTATTTTACATGAAGATGTTTGATTTGTAGTATATAATAAATTAAGTCTATTTTTATAATAACTACTACCTTTGTATCACTTTAAAAACCTTATTTCTCTAACCGAGTACTTGAATTTGTCGATAATGCATATCGACAGTTGTTACAACCATGGCTGTACGCAACTTGTCAGTGTAGTTGCGGCGTGTCATTATACTGTAATGACACAAAATGTATCTATGTGTGTGTGAAAAATGTAAGTGTGACTTTAATTTAGTATGTGTGAGTTTCGTAGTGACAGAGGATTATTTTTGTGTGGGAATTAGATAAAGTGTGCATGTGTGTAATTTCCCCCCGCAAAAAATAACAGACAGTTTTGTATCGGTAACAAACGCAATGGCTACTCCCCTCCGTGTTGCTCTGTGTACTAAAATTATAAATACTACAAATGTTTTAGATTCTGGATGTTTGATACTCTTTCACGAAAAACTACTCGATTAAAAAAATTATAATGAAGTTTGGTGGTTGGATTGTACCGTTGCGCTGGCGGTTGCGGGTTCGATCCCCGCACATGACAAACATTTGTATTGGTCATACAGGTGTTTGCTGTGGTCTGGGTGTTTGTGCAGTTCTTGTGGGTCTCCCGACCGTGCCTCAGAGAGCACGTTTAGCCATCGGTCCCGGTTGTTATCATGTACACCTGATAGCGATCGTTACTCATAGTAGGGTATAGGGTACTATATATCCGCCAACCCGCATTGGAGCAACGTGGTGGATTAAGCTCTGATCCTTCTCCTACATGGGGAAAGAGGCCTATGTCCAGTAGTGGGATGTTACAGATTGAAGCGTATAATGAAGTTTGGTACGTAGACAACCGGAGATCGAAAATTACGCGAGTGATAGCATGAGCCGCAGCTAGTTTCACTACAAAAATATCCTAAGAAATGTTTATCCTTCTCCACCTCACGCCCAAAGTATAATATATTAATGAATTTTCTAATAGTTACGTGGACAGAATAATATTACTGAATGTATCATATGTAATATTTTGCTTTATAAATAAACAAACAAAATTAATTTATTAAACAACAAAACTAACTAGAGGAATAAATTTATTTTAAAAATTAACGTACGATTGCACCGAATTAGAAAGCTATTTTTTTTGTGTTTGTTATTGTCAGGTACGAAAGAAAACTAAAAAAAACTTTTTTTATGAAAAATAAATGTCATTTTGAAGTTTACCAGATTAGGTAGTTTATAAGAACGGACATACATAGTTACGATTTACTTATATAACAGACTAACATAATATGTATGTTATGAATAGGAAGGAAACCTAAGTTTAGTACAAACTGAACCTTTTAATTATAAAGTTTAATCTTACAATCTCATTTTACAATCTTATCTTTTAATCTTATCTACCTTAATTACCTAAAAATAATCTATTTAAAGTTTGTGCACCAAAAATAATCCAATCTTTGCGATTATAAGGTATAAAATAGATCACAGCAAAAATACACGATACTTGAAATAGATTTTTCTCCTTGAGCTACACTCTATTGGTATTAATCGATAGATTTGAGGATATTAATACTTTTCCAATACATTGAACCTCCTTCAGGGAAGTACCGCAGGTACTGAGAACACACAAAGAATATTAATGTTCGCTGAACATTGATGTTGACCCTGTTAAACAATTTGATAAGTTTTTTCCGCTTACGCACAGTTTAGTGACAAACAGGTTTTAAGTGACCAACGCTGATGGAATGAGTTAATCAGTCCTCCAACGTACTTGTTTGAGATCATATGTACACACTAACTCTAACAATGAAGACTGTGTCACTCCTATTTATCGTTCTTGCGTCCTGCGTTTGCTTTAGCTATTGTAAAGATCTTATTGTGGGAACGAGTTTTAACCATAGATTGATATGGCAGGAAAAGGCGGAGTACAACGCTATCCCGCTTAAAAAACGAGTCAAGGAAGTATTCTTTGCTGATCCCGGACAACAAAAAATAATGGTAACTAACTATTTTAACATTAATAAATCGAATAACAATTATATCTTAACAAAATTATTTAAAACAAAAAAAATACTAATTGAAGTTAATTCAAAATAACAAATAACTTATTATCTTATACTATTAAACGAGCAATTATTGTATATATAGAATCTGAATCTCAGAAACGGCTTGGTTTAAATCCACGATCGATTATTATTTTTTCTAATTGCACTCGTTATTTTTCATTTAATAATGTATGTAAAATCGTAAAATATTATTTATATTTTATCATTATTATTATTATTTATTTATTTTTTTGATTTTTTATATTTATTTATATTTTTTGTCATTGTCGGTAAAAAAAATATTATTCATATTTTATAAATATGTAATTCGTATTTAAATATGATAACCAAAAAACGGGATTTACTAAAAATACCGAGCTAAGCTCGGTCACCCAGGTGCTATCATTTATTAATAACCAATAGTTAGTGCCACACTTAGATTATTATTTATTTTATAAAATCTGCAATATCAGACGGTGACCTCAATAGTTATTACTTTTTACAAATGATTGTCAATTGTTTTGTTTCTTGAACACGTTTTACGGAATACATAAGGAAAACAATGTTTATAAAATTGATTTCTTGTATGTTTGCAATAAAAATCGTGTTACACATTCATTATATGATACTTGTTTATGACGCAATTGTTGTAATATGTATCACCGTGTACATGTTGAAGACTAGCTGATGACCTCGTATATTTTTCCTCGGGATGTGGATCAAGATCGTAATTTAATTAAGATTCATTTATAGATAGACTATTTACATTTTATATTTTGCTTGCAGTGCATATGTTTTCGAAAACAGCCAAGGTCAAGGTAGTCGATCAGGTATATGTTAAGGACAAAAGTATACAACTTTAGTTTACGTAAACATATCAATTTCAAATTAATTATTACGAATTGAATATCTTTATACCATATTAAATAAAGTTTAGTTAGATTAAAATATTTATTGTTTACTATATTTTCTTTTAGGTAATTTGTTTTTTTAAGGGTTCCGTACCTCAAAAGGGAAAAACGGAACCCTTATAGGATCACTTTTTTGTCCCTCTGTCTGTAAAGACCCTTTTTCTCAGAAATGCGTGAAGGCGTCAAACTGAAATTTATATCAAGTACTTGAGTCTACTGTCCCTTAGAGCTGTGAAAAAATCAAACTTGTAAGCCAACGGAATCAATAGATACAGCCGTTTATGCTGCAAAATTTCGACACTCGCAAGGGAATCAAAACTACAGGGTACTTTCTGTGAACTCAAAATCTAAAAATTTGATACGAAGCAACGTCTTACAGCACAGATAAAGGAAAAATTGCGAAAAGCATAAATTTTTAGTTACATCATATAACAAAAATATTTTTAATAATTTTGTTTGTACGGAACCCTCGGTGCACGAGTCCGCACGCACTTAGCAGTTTTTTTCTAATTTTCTTTAATACAAACCTTGTCCTGTGAATAACTTAAACAAAAGTTGAGAATTATGTATTGCTTTAAATCAAATAGAACATGTTACCTAAATTGATTGGTAGAAATACATTCCCAAAATATGTATGTCTAAAAACTAAATAATAGGTACCTACATATATTCATAAATCGTCCGTTTTTGATACAAAAAATCGACAGACGTTTTATTAATTACGCTGAAATAAATGACCGAAACTGTATTTATATTGAATGTACAGTGATTAAATTAGAACCTTTGAACGCAATCTCAGTCAAATTTAATTTTATAATCAGTGAATCAAAATATCAAAATGTGAATGATTTTATTTTCTATCACAAAAATCAACATGAAATCGGACAATAAAGTCTAAGGATTTTTACGTGTGAGAAATCAATATTATCCCAATCGGTTTCTTAATTTACTACTGATAATTCCAAAGGTGGAAAATACTCTTTCTACAGATGCTGAAGGAACTTTCCTCTTCACTAAATGTATTTTTCTGTGACACCCAGCACTCTACTGGTGTCACGTTTTTTTCACTTCTTCAGCGAAAATCACGCTTTTCAATATGCAAAAATATAATTTGTACGATTTTATTTTTGTGTTACCCACACATTAGGAAATTCTAAACATTCCACCTTCCACCACCGCCACGTTCGCTTAGACCGAATATAAAATCATCGTATCTAAAATTTCGATCTAGCGGATACGTCGTTCCATAGCTTAATTGGCTAGAGCACCGACACGGTCAGTCGGAGATGCAGGTTCGATCCCCGCTGGAACGGTCAATTTTTGATATGATATTAAAAAATGCAAAAATATAGTTATGTCCTTTAGTGAAACTGTTGCGAGAATTGTATGGAGAGACGCTGACACTTCGATAATTTAATATTATTGTCAAAAACGTAATAACTCCGCTTTTAGAATTGACACCTGTACTATAAGATTTTAGTTAGATCTCCACAACTACTCACGCAGCATATTTTACATGATTTCATGCAGACAAATAGACAAAATCTCGTCGAACTTTCTAGTTGCTTCGGCTTCTTCTGCTCTCATAAGGCACAGAAGTAGGCTGGTTACAATTTTATGACACATGTAGATAATGGGTTGATTTTAAAATAATCTATGATATAATATAACTCTATTTGATAAACCTACCAAGTCAGGACAGACTTACACCACGGACGATCAAAAATATTAATTCGATATAAGTATATACCAGATAGCGTCTTCGGTGCGACAAAGCTAGCCCTGCGGTCACCAACCCGCCCAGCGTGGTGACTGGGCAACACACATTAGTTCACGCCATTTTTGGCGCGAACTTGTGGAGACCTATGTCCAACAGTGGACTGCGATAGGCTGAATTGATATACCAGATACCTAAACAGAGAATTACTTAGTACTAATGGTACTTATAATTAGAGCAGCAACAAACAACTTTTTTTAAATAACTCGTTGACATATCAAATACATTTCGCCTGCAGGAACCTTTGAGGTTAATTTGAAATTATAATATTCTAGCTTTCACCCGCGGCTTCGCTCGCATAGAACTTTTTTAAATAAAAAGTGTCCTTTGTTGCTTCTGATACCTCCAAAAATGTGTGTACAAAGATTCATGATGATCGGTTAAGTAGTTTTTGCGTGAAAGCGTAACAAACAAACTTACATTCACATATATAATTAGTAGGGATTCACATCGTATTAAAATATTAAAAATGTTCCAATGAGTTCTATAAGAGATAGGTTAAATAAATCTACTTATAAATTTCAAAATTTCAATCAAACTTTAGTTTTCATCATACTAGGTCAAGTTTTGAACTGTATTCTCGTACTAATTATCGCCCTTAACTTTACTACAGGAACTTTAGAAACTTTGATATAATATTTATTAAGAAAATAGATTGGTTGCTACGAAATTTACTTGATATAAAAGACACAGATTAGTTAACCTTTACTTAAACTTTATTTTCAGGGTATCATTGCAAGAGACTTAGACCATACCGATGCCATTGCTACCATCACTGCCGGTGGAGTCGGCGAGTCGTACGCAAACATTCGATTAAAAAGCGACAGAGGATCTGGTCTGAACTACCAAATCGAAATTTACGTATAAAATAACTGTATAATAATAGATGTGAGAAAATACTAACTATTTAACTTAGCTTTTTCCACATTAAATTATCTTCAATTTAAACATGAAACATATTTTTTAAAAGTAAGCCAAAAAATATGTAAGGGTATATTTGTAAGAAAACATAATATATAAATAAAAAATGTCAATTTAAAACGTGTCAATATTTATCATATTTAACTATTACCATAAACTAACTGACCCATCAGATATTTTTCTGGTTTCCAAACTGTAAAACACATGAAGTTTAAAAAGTTAGTTAAAATTTCTAAAATTATCTAATTGTCTTCAATTTTTTTTTTATATTTGAGGAGGTTTTCAATTCGACTGTTTCTTTGGGTATGTTAGTTACCTCGCAACTTTTTGCAAGGTAGGTGTACCGATTTTGATATAATTTATTTTTATTTGAAAGCAAATGCTTGTCATGTAGGTCCATTTAAATGAAAGCGAGATCTGATGAATAGTTTTTCAATTGTCCCTAAGAATGCGTATTTAATTGACTTCGATTGCCTTCGTTGATGATGTTATCATTTTACTACATGCCGATGTAAATTTAAGTCGTTTTTTTTTTTGTTTGAAAACAAACAATTATTTTGTTCCTGAAGCATGTTTCCGAAACTAGTAGAAAACAATAATATCTATATATTAATAACAAAATAAAAAAGACGTATAGAATCGGTAAACTCTCAAGTTGTGGCGTAATTACGGGAAATAGGGATTAGATTTTATATAGCTATAATATTGGAAACATATATTGTAACTAATCATTGACTTTGATAATATAATAAAGGGCTATATTTGGATACTCTTACTAATCTGAATGTAACCTTTTGTAATCAATCACCTTCAAAATCATCAAATAAAATATAATCCAGTTTAGTACCTACTGTATACTAATAACATAATACCGATATGTCTCTAGAAGTAATTTATCTATCAGAGAGCCTGTTTCTCACAGAAAGTTACTCATGCTTATTTTATAAGGAGTACTATTTCTGTCTATCTACCAGACAGGAAGCCGCCAGTTTGTTTATTACGATACACCGGTATCGCAACTAAGATGGACCGGGATATGGACTGAATTTCGCCACAAAATAATATTTAAATCTTACTAAAACGAGTAAATAAATATATATTTTTTTGAACTTGGTACTATTTTTTTTCTCATATTAGGTATATATTCATATATTTGATCAAATAGAAAAAGTGTTTACAATTTCCTTTAATATGATATTTCTAAACAGTACAAAAGGTAGCGATTTCAATAAAAGAAATAAGCTACTAAAAGAGATTAGTTAGATTAACTAAAACTAAGTCATGCTCATTACCTGGCAAACCACAAAAGTTGAAATGAAACTACGAACAACATTTAGTTGTTTGTCATCTTATAGTTTTTCTTCGATTGCGACTTACGTGACTTATAATTATCACAAATGTACTAATAACACGTTAAGTAATATTGCATAATTTAATATTATATTAATATAATGCATATTTTAAGATCAATTATTTTTATTACGTATTGTTCTGAATATGTTCATTTTTTTATGTATATATATTTTTTCGGAGACGATGCGGAAACATTGATCTTGAAACTCGAAGATATGCGATATATTGATTTTACAATTTTTATGCAATTTATATTATACATACAATCTTACTTTGTGCAAATCAAATGTATTATGTTTAAATATAAATTATTTTTAAATAAAAAATATATTTATTTTTATATTCAAAAATATTGTATTTAATATAAGGCACAGACGCATATCCCTATATATATAACCTATCATTTTGTAAAAAAAAACAAGAAACTGGTATTGTTGAAAGTTGGCTGATACAAATTGCTTTAAATTGCAAAACGAATACGAGTAATATATCACACTAACCTATGACTTATGAGTTCTACGTAAAGAAATCTGATAACTAATACGGTTTCATAAGCGCAATTAAGTCATTAAGTATATTAGTAACACTTCTCAGTAGCACTAAAGAACTCATGTTTTATTGATCAGGCGAACTCACCTTACGTAAATTTTAATTAAAACGATGCGAGTATTAGAGAGAGCTATGGAATAAAGTTGTACACAATAAATTAATAATAAGAATGACTAGTGCTTATCAAATAATAAATACAGTAGCTTCAGCTTTCGGAAAACTATTTTTTTTTATCGTAAACTATTTATTTATATGACAAGGTCTGCAAACAAGCGGCCCACATGATGGTAAGCGGTTAAAGTAGTCCAGACGCAAAATCAGAAGCATAGCAAGCATGTTGCTGACCCCGCCCCCGACCCTCCCAGGAGCACCAAGGGAACATAACACTTTATGAGAGCAGTATTATTTAGCTGTGATATTCGTAAGGACGAGGTTCTTCCCCAGACGGGTTGCTCCAAATTTTGAGTTAGATATACCCTGGTGTCCCTTTTTGTCAAATCGTTCGCTCGCTGGAGAAGCTTCTTCAAGCTCGCGCCAATTCAGTTACCCGCAATCCTAAACCAGACTCTGCCGGTGATTTTACGAAGAAGTGACAAAATTGATTGAAAGGACTAAAAAAAATCTGAATAATGTTTCCTATAGTAAGTAAATCGATATATGTACGTAAAATAAAACTTTTTCACAAATTTTAAATGTTAAATATTGTTTCGATATCATTTGTGTTTGAGTGCATCGAAGTAAATACATATCGTTTCGTAACACAAATATAATTGGATAGTATACAAATATCCACCAGCTCACAACAGTAGTCGGACTAGACTTAATAGTTCCGTGAATACACTATAGAACTGTTATCATAAACAAATAATTACAAAACATTAATAATATCACGATATTAACACAACAATTATTATTGTAATTTTCGATAGTATTATATGAACACAGTCATGTTAAATGCTATTAAACTAAAAGATTTGACTTGAAATGTCAATACTCTTTTAATTCTCCTTAGTTCTATATAGGTATATGTATTTTTCTATAGTGTTGTTCTATATTGTTGAATTTATCTCGCGTCAGCTAGGTAGATTCTGTAAAATAACTATAATAACGAAGATTGTAAGAGGATAAAACATTTTACGTTTAACCTTAAAATATCATTTCTTTTATTGTTCTGTTTTTTCTCAACAAACTTTGGGCAATGCAAACACTGTATTCTCGTTCAAAATATAAATCATAATCCCTCAGTCTTCCTTTATTTTACAAATAAGTTATTCCTAGATATTGCGTGATGTGTGATTATTTATTAGCAAACTCAGTCAAGGTTAATGGTACCAGCTCATTGATTTGGTTATAAATGAAAACTTCTAGTTAAATCTGTTGTAGGCTTTATGCAGCTTTTCTATTTCGAACACGTGTCAATAAATAAGGACGAGGAACATGCTAATCCTGAATATTGCATGTACTTGTAGTTATTCTAATATCTTCTTCAGATTTTGTCGTTTTTTCTGGTGTTTTGGTACGCTTAATACATCAATTTTCTTCAAAATACTTGAAATTCTCTCGTTCAGCTATGAAAACTTACGGATTGATTCATAAATATTAACTACTGTGTGTGTGTAAAAAATCTGCACTGGAAGCCTGAATTAAACATTTACTTTGTTAATACTTTCAGAAGTTATATTTATTGAAAACATATAAATAAAAGTCCAAAATATATGTATTGGATGTAATTATTAAAAATAAACACATTTATATTATTTTTCTTGAAAATTCTTTAAAATTTGGTAATTAATTGGTGACGGCACTTCTCTATAATTCTTTCATGTACTGGTTAGTTAATACTGATAGGTGTTTGGATTTCACGTACTTTAAAGTGGAATAAAATGATTCACATAGATACGTAAATATACATTTGTACATAATTAAGGAAATGAAATATTTTGGATTTTATTAATTTTAATTTTTAAAATTTCCAAACTAAGTAAATACGCTATAAATCTAGCTACAAGTTTTTATATCATAAATAAATGACGATATGTGTTGATAGTAAAAGTTTATTTTATTCTTTTAGCGGATTTAAAGTAAAAGCTTGCTTTTGACGTGACGACGTCTAATAAATTGATGAACGCCGGCTGCATGCACGAAAAAGGATGACTTATTGTCCCATTACGCTCATTGTACGCTTGCGCTGCATCTATCTCTCTTCCACTCGATTAGCCTATGCGTCCGAAAAGATGTTTTGTTATGACGTTGTCACGTTAAATTATCGCCCGTAAACTAACTTTTACAGACAATCAACTTTTTATACTTTTTATTTACTAACAATAAGACAAAATAAAATTAGAGCCAAATTGCCACCCCTAAAATTTGCTGCCCTTTGATCTAATCTACTCATCCTACTGGTAAATCGGCGACTACTAGGACTACTTCTTGTATTTCGACAGTTAGCTTTGTTATACATTATTAGATTTATTAAGTCATTGGCTATCGAGCTAAAAAAATACTTATGGTGTCTTTAAAAAAATGATAATACAGAACAATCTAGTATTGGTCAACTTATCTGTAATTACCAGCTTAGTAAATTAATCCTGAGAACTTAAAAACTGCATACTTAGCTCATAATATGATGATGTACTGCCAGTTTGAATGAATAAAAATCTGGCCGATTCTATTAAATTCTGAGAACAAGACTAGCGTATCGCTGATATAGTGATAGAGATTAATCTGAACATGTGCGTGTTGATTGTAACGATTGTATTAAAGTTTTTACTAATTACTACTAATGGGAACGTAGTTTGCTCAACTTAGGTGGGGCTTTTACTGAGGTAGAGCACAGCATGATATTTCCTGCTCAAAATATGGAGCAGCCCGACTGGGCTAGCACCTTGACCTTACAGAAGATCACAGCTAAATAATACTTCTTTTAAGCAGAGTTGTGTTCCTGTTGGTGAATAAGGTGACCAGAGCTCCTGGGGGGAATTGGGGATTGGGTTAGCAACGTACTTACGATGCTTCTGGTATTATAGGAGCCTATAGGCTACGAAATCGCTTACTATCAGGTGAGTCGTACGCTTGTTTGCCGGCCTAGTTGTATAATAAAAATTGTGGTGAATTTGCCCTTTCATGTGCCGCCCGGGACCATGCCCCTCCCCCACTCTACGTTCAACGAAGCGTACGAGCAAATCCCCAAACATAATGCGGTTGGTTTCAATATCCGATACATGGGCAATCAACCAAATTTAACCTATTAATTCGGTTTATATACCTAGTACTAATCAGAGTGTTAATTAAAGCTGTAGCTGTACACTGATATATAAGTAACCTGATATTTAATATTAAAGGAATAAAATTTATGATATAAAATGCAAAAGAATATTTGTAACTGTATCTATTGTATTGCATTGCACGATGATGTCATCGTGTATATTTAAAATTAAAAAAAAAACAAAAAAACATATCCATGTATAAAGCATGTAAATTACTTAATTTATTACTTACTTCTAAGTCCAAAAGAAAAAAAGTTTACGTAAGATTAGCAAATTTCATATTTTATGAAATTAAAATACTTTTCGTAAATTTCTTATTAGTGAAAGCAATTAGTGAAGGTAAAAAATTAGATGTCTGGTTTACGGACGATAGTTTAACGTGACAACGTCATAACAAAACATCTCCTTGGACGCATAGGCAATCGAGTGGAAGAGAGATAGATGCGACGCAAGCGTACAATGAGCGTAACGGGATAATGAGAGTAACGGGACAATAAGCGTAACGGTACAATGAGTCATCCTTTTTCGTACATGCAGCCGGCATTACTCGATTTCTTGGTCGTTGTCATGTCAAAAGTGGTGTCTCGCTTTCCATTGTAAGTAAATATATTTCTTATCTATACTTAGAACATAGACAAAATCTTTCAGTTAAAAAATAATATAAAAGACATAAAATTCAAAAGTGTACGAATAAACCTTAAGATACAAAATCTTGACCTAAAAGTAAAAGAATCGAACAAAGATGAAAAGAAATAATCTCCTCAAAAGGATACTTCAATAATCTTAACTGTTTTAAGAATCACGTTCAGGGAAAAGAAAAATGCTCTGATCTTTATTTGTTAAATTTAATGCTTATCGGAATATTCTATCATATCTTGGTATAGATTTTGTTTTCGTAAAAAATTTCATTATTGTGATATGAAATTCAAACAAAAAAAAAAGCTATTACTATATACACTACTCGCGTAGTTTCTTGAAAGAATGACAGAAAGTTCTCAATAAGCTCAATATTTCCGTCAAATTTTCCGTCGTTTCGTACATTTTAAAAACAGAAAAACGATTAGTGCTTATAACGACACTGTGTACGGCTCGAGCAAAACTCATAATGGATAGCAGCCGTCTTCAGATCGCTACTTTCAACTGTAGGAGTGTTAAGCGCTCCGTAGATGATGTCAGGAGCCTGTGTAGGACGTGTGGTGTGGTATGTCTCCAGGAAACCTGGCTACTGCCACATGATATTCCATACCTCGGAACTCTAGACGGTGGCTTTGGGTACACAGCGACATCAGCAGTGGATACGTCTGTGAATATTTTACGAGGTCGTGCACACGGGGGTGTCGCAATTTTATATAGATACAGTGCGTTTCAAGAAGTGTCAGTGATACAATGTGATAACCCACGTATTTGTGCTATTAAGATTAGATTGTGTGAGAGACCGATTTTAATAATTTGTGTTTCATCATTACAGCCTATACAGTCCACTGCTGGACATAGGCCTCCACAAGTTTACGCCAAAAATAACGTGAACTCATGTGTTTTGCCCATAGTCACCACGCTGGGCAGGCGGGTTGGTGACCGCAGTACTGGCTTTGTCGCACCGAAGACGCTGCTGCCCGTCTTCGGCCTGTGTATTTCAAAGCCAGCAGTTGGATGGTTATCCCGCCATCGGTCGGCTTCTTAAGTTCCAAGGTGGTTGTGGAACCTTGTTATCCCTTAGTCGCCTCTTACGACACCCACGGGAAGAGAGGGGGTGGCTAAATTCTTTAGTGCCGTAGCCACACAGCACAAATAATTTGTGTTTACATGCCTACAAATTCTGATGATAATCTGGACGAATTTATAAATTGTTTAAGTGTAATTAATGCCATTATTGACGAGCAGGGAATTGAATCGGTGTTTATAATGGGCGATTTCAATGCGGATCCGGGTAAGTTGTTTTATAATGAACTTACGAATATTTGTAACGAACAACAGTGGTCATGTTTGGACGTAGATATACTAGGTTTGGATTCGAATACGTTCACTTATATAAGTGACGTGCACGGAACTACTAGTTTGTTAGATCATTGTTGTTAAACAATGATCTAACTTACTCGGCTAAGCAATCTGTGATAAATGTAGACATTAAATATGACACTCGGTGGTCTGATCACTATCCACTTGTTATAACATGTAACTTAATATCACTTACCCCTACTGTTTTACCGGACATTGAACATATTAATACAAATATTTTATGGGGTGCTCGAGATAAGAAGCAAGTGAATATGTATACAAAAGAGTGCAACGATCGATTAAAAATGATTGACATTACTTCGGACATTTTAAATTGTAACTGTTTTTGTAAAAGCCATGATCACAGGCGTATTCTGAACGGTTTTTACTCGGACATTGTGTCTGCTTTGAGAGACGCGGCGTTGGTGAGTCGTGGGAGTAAGAGACGGTTCGGTGGTGGCTCGCGCGTGGTGGGATGGAACAAGCACGTCAGCGACGCTCACCGGGTGGCCAGGACTAGTTTCACGAAATGGGTGCTCTATGGTAAACCTAAATCTGGTCTTATTTATCACGAGATGGTTGAAAGTAGAAGAAAGTTTAAATCACAATTAAAATGGTGCCAAGATCACCAGGAGCAATTAAAAATGGATATTCTTGTTAAGAAACACTGTAATGGTGATTTTCGTGGATTCTGGCGCGAGACAAGTAAAACGAATTTTCGGCCTGGCCTACCGGTGAGCGTTGATGGCTCAAGCGCGCCCAAGGACATAGCTAACATCTTTAGGGCAAATTTTTGTGTTAAGTCACATGTGGGTCCTATGATGGAGGTGCACAATGCTGACATGAACGAGAAAGGTGATAGGATCTCATTCCTTCCCGAAGATATATATAAAGTTATACGGCAAATGGACAGAGGTAAGTCTCCAGGCCACGATGGACTCAGCATTGAGCATCTCCAGCACGCTGGACCTCTTATTTTTAAGCTATTGGCTCTGTTTTATTCACTCTGCGTCGTTCATTCCTACCTGCTGGATGATCTCATGAAAACGGTAGTAGTTCCTGTCGTGAAAAATAAAACTGGTAACCTTGCTGACAAACATAACTACAGGCCTATATCGCTTGCCACTATCATGGCCAAGGTGTTTGACGGATTGCTTAACGCGCAGTTGAGAAAACACATAAAGCTGCACGATAATCAATTCGGTTTTCGCCCTCACCTGTCTACAGAGAGTGCTATACTGTGCCTTAAGCACACCGTCAAATACTACACAAATCGCAAGACACCTGTGTACGCGTGCTTCCTCGATTTGTCTAAAGCTTTTGACCTGGTGGTATATGATTTACTTTGGAAGAAACTCTACTACTTACTTTGGAAAAACTTGGGTTACCGCAGGGAATTATAAATATATTTCGATATTGGTACGCGAACCAGACCAATAGCGTTCGATGGGCGGGGACAATGTCCGATCCGTATCGGCTCGAATGTGGAGTCAGGCAGGGGGGGGGGGGGTTAACATCTCCATCACTTTTTAACCTCTACATGGATGACCTGATCGTCGCGCTCAGCAGACAGCATGTCGGTTGTCATGTTGATGGAATATGCGTAAATAATATAAGTTATGCGGACGACATGGTACTGCTGAGTGCGTCAATCAGTGGAATGAGACAGCTGGTACAGACATGTGAGGATTACGCGTGTTATCATGGCTTAAAATATAACGTTTTAAAAAGCAAATGCATGGTCTTTGAGGCTATCGGAACAAAATGCCCCCCGAATAGCCCACCCGTGCTTCTCTCTGGTATACCCTTAAAAATGGTGGAGCAATTTAAGTATCTAGGGCATATAGTTACTACTTGTCTCAAGGATGATGCAGACATTGAGAGGGAGCGGAGGGCACTGTCAGTTAGAGCGAACATGTTAGCTCGAAGGTTTGCTCGTTGCTCAGCCCAAGTAAAGATAACACTTTTTAGAGCATATTGTACCTCATTTTATACGTGTAGCTTATGGGCTGACTACACAAAGAAAAGATACAGTGACCTCCGTGTCCTCTACAATAATGCATTCAGGATACTGTTGGGGCTGCCCCGATGCTGCAGCGCCTCAGGCATGTTTGCAGACGCAAGAACCGACTGCTTCCACACCACCATGCGTAAGCGATGCGCATCTTTTGTGCGTAGAGTAAGGGGTAGCCAAAACAGTGTGCTGAAGATGATCGCGGAGCGTTTTGACTGCTTCTACCTCCGGCATTGCTGCGATTGACACCTTGCGATACAAATGCCGGAGCGAAAGCTTTAAATATTAATTATTATTATTATTCATATTGGACATTGTGTGATTGTAATTAGTTTCATTTTATTATTGTAATTGTATTTTTCAAATTGTCGTGACATTTATTAATTTTATTTTATTTAAGTTGTACTTGCCTTAGATATCGAAGTGAACAATACATTAGATTTATATTATATGTTTTTATTGGGTACATGTTTTTATTTTTAAATAGTAAAATTTACGTGTCCGTTATATGTATGCAAATCTATTTTATTAAATATCATATTTGACATTGTGTTGTTGTAATTAGTTGTTTTAGTTTTAATATAATGAAATTATTGTTAAAATTATTTATTTGTATTAGGTATTGTTTATTATTAATGTGATTTTATTATTTTATTATTGTATTTTACAAATTGTCGTGACATTCATTAATTTTTCTAGTTGTTATAAGAATTGTTTAAGAGAAATTGTTTTATGGGTCAATTGTTACCTGAAATAAAGAAATTATTATTATTATTATAATATTACTGAAACAATTATAATTATTTTCTGTCTACCTTCCTTTCTCAGTATTTTCCACTGTTCCCTAATCCTTGAATGCTTAATTGATAGTCAGTAATATATAATTTTCATCTATAACTTACGAACTTTTAAATCTCTTTTTTTTTATCTACATATTAGATACAGTATTTCTGTTGAGTACATTACATTAAAGAAAGTAGACGCGAAAAAGTAAAGGCGAAATTCATTCTTTCTCTAAGCTACGACTACCTTAAACTACATTCTTCTTCTACAACTTCTTTAATTTCCTTTTTATTAAATCTTGTTTTTAAAGATTATTCATTCTTTGTTGTTGTCAGTACATTATTATAGAATAACTTATGTATCATAAGTATGTGATTTAAAAATAAGTTGCCTCTAAATAGTTTACATGCTAATTCCAATTGATATTTCAATTAAATTTTAATAAATAAATAAATAAATTTCTATATCTGCAAACACTGTTTATATCCGCCTTATAGTTTTTAATAGGTAAAAGGTATGTTGGTTTTTTCTTAAATATAGATTAAATATTTGTACATATATTATGAAAAAAATAAATTGGAAAATCCAAAAGTGCACGCCTCATAATCTGTTTTTTTTTTTAGTTTATTGCTAATTATAAATAAACTACATTACATTAGACCGTAATCTTTTAAAGAACATAGTTTTAAATCATACTGAACAGTTAAGTTTTCCGGCAGCTGTCATGAACACGCCATACATAAGCACATGACATAAAGAGCTAACTTCACAGAGACAACTTACCGTCGGCAGCGCAGACTGGTGGCTGAAAAATGAACTACAATTATGTACAAGTTTTTAGGGACAGGCGGGCTATGCTTTAGTACGTAGCGATCGTTCTCCTTTTCTCTATGCTCCATGACGCCATACATACATTTGACAGCCGGACGTCCTCGGAATCATTTTTTTAACATTTTTTTTTTATTAATTTAATGCAAAATGTCTTTTGAAAATGTCATAAATGTTGAAACTATTTTTTTTCACACGCATTTAAGTAACGGGTTAACTTAACGGGTAACTTTTAACAATTGAATATATTCAAAGCGATTATTATTTTAAACACTAGCGTTAATAATTGTTGGGCACACGTTTGGTAACTACGTAGAATCGTATTTAAAAAAGTTATATATTAACGTGAGATTAAACCACCTATCGATAAATCTAGTTTAAATCCATTAAGCAACTAAAAGAGCAATAAAGAGCGAGGAAAGTTCAAAGTTCATGACACAAATGTTTCATAAATTACACCTCAAATAAAGTTCTTATAATAGCCATTGGAGACAACGTATCTTTATACTTAAAATACTTAATTTATGTTGAAGAATATGATGTATCGTTTATTATTAATAAAAAGTTATTTTTATCTTGTATAAATAAAAATAAAGCAATGAAAAAATCAAGGATTCGAATACTATCAATCTATACATGAAAATCAAAACTGCACATTGAATATTTTTTTAAAAGAATACTTGGGGTGTGATCTACAATCGACACCGAAGCCAAAAATATAGTTTTTACAATTTTTGTCCGTTTGTCTGTTTTTCTGTCTGTCTGTATGTATGTCCGGGATAAACTCAAAAAGTACTGCATGGATTTACTTCAAATTTGGCACAAATATTATTAAGAAATCGGGTCAACATATAGGCTACATATTATCACGCTATCACCTATTGGGAACAAGCAGTGATCCTTTATCTCTTCAACGCATTCTGTAACAACGTGTAATCTAACGACGCATATTTGCTAGCTAGCTTCATACTATAAAAATCACGCAATATAAGTAACTTAGGCCGATAAACATAATTAAATGTATATAAGTAGTATCAAGACAATTCTAAAGCAATCTCAATCTTCAAAAACATCATTATCAATCCCCTTTTGGATATAAATAATTTAAAAATTGTATCGTTAATTCGTTTCAGAGATGAGCAAGACAAAAAATGTGTTTATATAAGTTTTAAGCTGCTTCATCTGTGTCTTATCTGCTTCAGTCACAACTTATGCCTTAATTCAGCAGAATCACCATAAAGTCATTTATTCAAAGCAGGCTGAAAATAAGCACTTTTTGAAGGTCAATTTTACAAAAGACAATCTTCCTCTGTGACCGCACTTTCTGTAGATATAAAATGTAAAGAAGAAACGGGTAAAAGAATATTATTTTAAAAGTTATAATCGTAGGTTATTTTTGGTACTGTATAGCGTTCACTTAGACGAAGTCGCGGGCAGCAGCTAGTTTAAAATAAAATAAATTGGCTACATACAAAAATAAAATAAAAGTCAAAATAAATTTTATATTTTAAACTAAATTTCATTTAAGAGCTATTTTAATAATACTGGGAATTAATCCATAATATTCTCACTTGCTATACGGAACAACGATACCGGAAAATAAATTCATTTATATGAGAATATTTATAGCCTCACACTAAGATAGAAAAAAAATCGCAATCATTTCAACATATACAAAAAGAAACAAAAATGATAAATATTACTCGCGCGAGAGGCGATTAATCGAGCATCATTTCCTGAATGACATCACTAGAAATATTGCTCACTTTACCTATTCTTCTTCACTTGTAACGGAAAAAATTATTTACGTACCTAAATATCATGAATTACTATTTGAAAATACGCCTTGATTAATGTATTGCAATGCTGTTGTATTCTACTTTGGGTGCCTGTTTCACCTTTTGCCGCTAACGCTATTTAACATATGACGGTATCTAACCGGTGAAAGCTAGTGCAGTTTTTTTTTTCACTATCGAAATCCATTTTATTAATGGGGTCTTTAACTTTCTTTCTCTAAAAATTTAAGGTTTTCAGAGGTGAAACAGACTTTAATGGCTCATTTTACCTCCGGCTGTCTATTCGTAACTTATGTGCAGGATAAACTTTTTCGATAACCGGTAAATCAACCATTTAATAAATAAAATATAAAAGGTGGAGTAGCTCTTTAGGGATATTTGATAGACAGATATGATTAAACCACACCATACTATAGCCCTAGGGACTGATTCAAATTATAAAATGTTTAAAGTTTTATTTAATGACCATTTTCGATGAGATATTATAGCTACAAGCAAGGATATTTAGGGCTGACCTAAAATCTACGGTATTTTATGACTTTATTTGTGAAGAAATAACTACCATCAATACTGATACACCCCTTAAAGCACCCGGCATAATAGCTTTTTACAAAAGTCTGTCAGATGTTTTTTTTATATTAGAGATGAGGCTTTATTACTTTTGAGCTACTGATCAAAAATGAGTAAATATTTTTATTTATTTATTTATTTATTACTTCTTGCATACATAATTATAATCAAACACTGTTACGTAGTAAAAAAAAAAAAAGAAAAAAAAAAACAACAGAACAGAAATGAAATTACACAAAAGGTAGTTACAATGACAGCATGCAAAGGCGGTCTTATTGCTTTAAGCAATCTCTTCCAGACAACCCCAGGTAAAAGGAGATTATTAGTAACAAAGTGCGGGATTGTGCAAAAGTAGATAATTATAAATAGAATTATAAATACATAAAAACATATACACTTACAGAAGGATAAGATAAACATACAAAATCATGAGAATAAATAAATTTACGTAAACCATACGTAAGAATATAGGTACACATATTAAATACTTACAACATACACAAAATACATACATACATACATACATACACTTACATAAATACATACACACACATACATACATACATACATACATACACATACATAAATACATACACACTCATACATACATAAATACATACACATACAACATAAGTACACAAATGCATATCACAAAATAATATTAAAAAAAAAACATTTAAAGCGATAGGTAATGTTTGTATAAGCGATTCTTAAAAATTGATAACGAATCAGAATGACGAACATTTCCAGGTAGGCTATTCCATAGTTTCGCAGCCTTAATCGTAAAAGAGTTGCTGTACACTTGCGATTGCGAAACAAACATCTTCAGCCGATTGTCTTTACGTGATCGAAGGTTTAGGTGAAGGTCAGAATTTGAGCCAAGAAATAAAAAACGTTCTTTTAAATAAGAGGGAGACAAGGGATTATAAAGAATGGAGTAAAGAAGGGAAAGCATGTGGAGATTACGGCGCAGTCTGATTGGTAGCCACTTGAGTCTAGTTCGGTATTCAGATATGAGATCAAACTTACGCAATCCATATACGAAACGTATACAAAGGTTTTGAAGTCGTTCAAGTTTGTTCAGCAATTCCTCTGAAAGATCGGGATAAGAGGAGTCTGCATAGTCTAAAAGCGGTAGAAGAAGTGAATGTGCTAATGATAATTTGGTCTTGACAGGAAGTAAACGCTTCCACCGTCGCAAACAGCCAATAGTCGCAAAAAATTTTCTGCTCATCTCATTCACCTGTGGAGCCCATGACATAGTACTGTCAATAATAATACCAAGATTCTTTACTGAGGTACCCACAACTAAGCTAGTATTATTTATTTTAATTAAAGGCAAACTATTAATATTAACTTTCGCAATCTGTTTTGCGCCACCTAACAAAGCCACCTGGGATTTATTGGGGTTTAACGCTATCCCAAAAGACTCACTCCACGAACTAATTTTATTCAAGTCAGAATTCAAGTCTTCGATTGCCTTGTTGATATTGTTAGCAGGGGCCGAAGTATAAACTTGCAAATCGTCAGCATATAGATGATAAGACGACGAAAGAGATTTGGCAACAGTGTTAATAAAGATAGAAAAAAGGAGAGGAGAAAGAACACCACCTTGTGGCACACCAGCAGTAAGTGAACAATAAGATGAAAGGCGGTCATTACTGCGAACACACTGTTCACGACCACGCAAATAACTGTCGAACCATTGGATGGCATCAGATGAAATATTAATGGACTTTAGGACGGCTAGAAGGATGTCAAAATCAACCGCATTAAAAGCGTTGCTGAAGTCTAGCAACGCTATGACTGTAATGCGCTTATTGTCCATATTAAGTCTTACGTCATCAGTTACCTTAACTAGAGCTGTTACTGTACTATGGCCAGACCGGAAGCCAGACTGAAAAGGACTAAGTATATCATTTTTAATTAGAAATAGATGAAGTTGATGATACACTATACGTTCAAGGACTTTAGAGAGAAAAGGGAGAATAGAAATCGGTCTGAAGTGAGAAAGCGAAGTTGGATTTTTAATCTTAGGGATCGGGATTATTTGAGCTTTACGCCAAGAACTAGGAAACTTATGACAGGTTAAAGAGCAACTAAAGATGTGAGATAGGATAGGAGCTATATGATCAAGTAGTAAAATAATCATTTTTCGATTTATTCCGTCGTAGCCAGCTGCATCCGATTTGACAGACAAAATGTGTTTTTTGACGTCATCTGGAGTAACTGGTTCTAACTGAAAAGAGGAAGGGATAGTAACAGGAATAGATTTGAGGTAATTAATAGTATTCTGTTTGATATCAAAATCCATGTGCGGAACGGAAGCGAAGTGCTTATTAAGCGCATCTATATCGACGCTAGAGGGGATACTCTCTCGTTGACGACCGATACCTAGCGTGTTGAGAAATCGCCAAACTTTAGTAGAATTACTGTTACGTATTGTTTCATTAATGTATGTACGTTGAGCATCTCTACAAGCAGTACTGCAACGGTTGCGTAATAATTTATATTTACAGAGATTTTCTTCAGTCGGTCTTATTTTGTATTTATTTTTGGCAGCATTCCGCCTCTCCATCAATGACCTGATATCGTTCGTCAACCATGGTGCTGGAAGATGCTTTAGTTTTGTCGGACGAAGAGGGGCGTGCTTGTCGAACAGTTCCTATATTATTGAGTTAAAAATTTCTATTTTGCTGTCAATATTTGACTCGTCGTTAATGGTATCCCATGCGATGTTATTTAAGTCGCTCGTAAAATGATCACTATCAATATTTTTAAAACACCGACGCATAGTTATCGTTGGTCGTACTTTAGGTGGTCGTACTTTATATGACAGAAAGAGAAGGTCGTGGTAGGAGAACGCATCGGCAGAAAATTGACCGTGTGTATCAACATGCTCCACAGAGGAAGTTATCATTAGGTCTAGTTGCGATGGGGTGCAGTTAGGGAAAAAATGAGTTGCGTTAGTAGGAAGTATGTTAAGATTAGAACTGTTAACTATACTAATAAGACGTTTAGCGCGTTGATCATTTTTTAATAAACATGTATTAAAATCTCCCATAATTATACTGTGATCCATAACCGGAACATACTCCTCAATAAGACTCTCGAACGCCTGAAAGTAATCTATATGGAGAGAGGGACAATAGAAAACGCCTAGAAGTACCCTCAAGCGCCCGAAAATAACCTCCACAAGAATATGCTCCAAAGATTCTGAGTATTGTGACCGGGATTTACTTAAAATAGTGAAAGATATATGGTCTCGCAAATAAATCGCTACTCCACCACCACCCTTACCAGTACGGTCATTACGAATTAAGTGAAAGTTAGGTAAACAGAAAGACTTTGAAGGTAAGCAAGGTTTTAAGAAAGTTTCAGAGACTAGGGCAGCGTGAATGTTATTATTGTTAAAAGAGGAGAGGAGGTCAGGAAAATGAGAAGGAACACTTTGTGCATTGATGTGAACAACATTGAAATTTTTAGGATAGGCAGAGAAGGCAGAATCAAGGAGAAAACTGAGAGGAATAGTTGAGCTATGGAAACTATCTCCAGAAGATGATGAAGCAGAAAAGAATACATTTTCATCATTAGAAAAACTACAATTGAGATCACTTAAACTCATATTGTAAAATATTTTTGAAAAAAAAAAAAAAAAAAAAAAAAAAAGAAAAGAAAAAACGCTATACAGTAAATTAATAAAATAATATGTGTAACCAGATATGTATAAATAAAATAAATATGTAATAATAAAATAAATATGTAATAATAAAATATATATACAGCAATTATTAACGGTGTTCATTTATACACCTACCAGCTGTGTAAAAGAGATTGCAACACTTAACACATACAAAAAAAAAAGAATACAAACTAAAGTAGAAAAATCAACAAATACAGTGGATCCGTATAACTATAAAAATGACTACAGATACAAACAACTATAACAATGACTATGGATACAAACGTGAAGCAAACGAATATGAAATGTATATAAAGAAAAGAGAGGGTAAAATAAGATAAAAAAATTAACATATAATTAAAGGTAATCTAAAAAAGTATCTAAATGTACCTATTTCTTGGCGGCTTTCTTGGATCTGAGCGTCATACCTGTCTTGATAGTGGAACTCGAGCTGTGAGAGGTGTTGGGAGCTGTGATGACCGAAATCGAGGCGGCAGATGATGCAAGAGAATTGATGTCGTTCATTGAATGTATATGATTATGTGTTCCATCAGGCCCCATAACAACAACTTGTCCATTTTGTGTCCAACATTTGGTGATTCCAAAACGATGACGAGCAGCAATGAAGACCTCATGTCTTTCTTTTGTCAAGAACTCAGAGAGTGTTATACCTGTATTTTTAAGAGTGCTTTTACTAGACCATAGTTTATTCCTCAATGATATATTACTGAACTTTATAAGAACTGCTCTGGGCTTGCTGTCAGCTCTGATCTTTCCTAAGCGATGACATCGACTAACATTATCCTCAGTAAATTCAGGAATTTTGAAGTGGTTGCCAAGTGTTTGGGTAATCAAAGATGTAATTTTTTCAGTTTTAGACTCTGGAATACCATGAACTAACAATATCTTTCTACGACTCCTCATCTCCAGATCATCATATTTCTTACTTAAAATCTGTACTTGCAATTGAAGTTCCTCAAGTGCAGTCAAAACAAAACTTCTGAAGGCGGTGAATTCTGCAGCAATATTTGCAATATTTGATGTTGGGCTACTAGCTGAAATGGAGCTTTGCAGACTGGTCTGGAATTCATTCATTCGACTGATGAAACGTTCATTCATTTCAGAAATATTTTGTTTGATAGTATCCATGACTCACAATTTTATATATCTCTTTTCTCCTAAGCAAGTGTGCTGGGTTAAAATTATTTATAGGAGTAGTCAGCTGGTTGGTAAAAAAAACTTTTAGCACATAATATGAGTAACTATACTATAATTGTATATAAATAATTAATTTTATTATAGCGAGCTGTGTCAATACGTGTTTACTTTATCACAACTACCCGCGAAAAAAAAAAAAAAAAATAAATAAATAAATAAATATCTGTTTAGCGTTAGAAATTGTTCCACTTAAGAGGCGTAATAGAAGTACACAATTCCTATACAGATCAGTGCTGTATTTTATGCAACATGTTACTAATTTTGTACTAAAAACACAGTTTATATATTATTTTTCAAAAGCGGAGTTTCTTGCCGATTCTTCTCTGCAGAATCTACATTCCGAATCGGTGGTAGCTTTACTTTATCAAAAATAATAATTTAGTTTTAAAGTTTTAATGACAATTCGAAAGTGTTTTCTGAATAAAGCTATTTTTGATTTGGCTATGGTGAAAGTCCGTCAGTCTCAGCCAAGAGTCTTTGCGGCGGGGACCGAGCAACACGGCACTGCAGATCCCATTACTGACCGACAACAATCTCGCCAAACCAAACACCTCACGGTAACAGACACCATTATCTACTCTTCCCCGGCATCCGCACTTGAAGGGACTGACACAGAGAAAGCAACCGCCCGCGCTGTGTTTTCCCTCCGTAGTTCCGCCATTTGACTCTTCAAATCGTCGAGATCTCTCCTCAGACAAGTGTTCTCCGCATGTAGCTTGCGGACCTCGTCCGAGGAGGAGCGATCTTTGAGAGTATCAAAGACCACGTTAACTAAGGCGGCCGTGTCCTTCAGGGCCCTAACAAAGGTATCCTTCAGGTTGGAGGACCTGGTCGCTACTACCTATCGACACGTCGACACACGTACACGTCGACTTCGCTCGACACCTGAAAAATATCCATTATTACTCTCACGAGTATGGAAGAAAAGGTGATCCACCCAAGGCAGAGCCTCTGTGCCTGTGAGTAGCCCTGGGTCGTGAAACCCCGTGACGCATTTCGGGTTTCAGCCAGTGCTACCGAGCCGGGGATTGCAGTAGAGACTAAACCATGCATTCCCTTGCGCTGAGCTAAAGCTTGAAATTGGGGTTAATTTTTTATAAAGATTTTCTTCCTCGAGGTCCAGCCGATTAAGACAAAACGCTCAGTCCCGTACTTGACTGTGATACATGACGACAACTATACAAAACGTGATAACGAGAAGGACGGTGAGCTCCTGCCCACTCTGTCCGACGGCGGGGTGAGCGCAAGCTGGACCCGTCTATCCTCCGCGGTGACACAGCGCGAGCGCTGCGCCACTGAAGAGTCGCCTCCCACCGTAAGAGCTTTTTTCTTTTTTGATTTTTATTCATGACCGCTGAACCATGGTCAAAGTAATCTTCAATCTGACGCCGAGAGCTTAAAATCTGCTCATGGTGATACTTATATTCGTAATCGATTTCCATATCACCCCACACTGTCCCATCTAGAGGTGTAATATAACGGACGCAATCGGTTAAACCTTTTTTTAATTGGAGACTATTGTTGCATATACAGTTTATAATTATTATCTGTAGAAAATAATTATTAATACGAAGTTTGTAGATATATATAAAAGTATCATGAATAAATTTAATTTTCACTATTTTCAACAACGCATTTGTAAAATGAATTGCTCAAGTAATTCACGGTAGACGAGATAATTTAAGGGTTAATAAAATGTTAATGTTTTATGATATTTTAGTTAAAGATAAGCTTTATTTTATTTACCCTATGATTCTATGCTCTCTGCTGTGAATTCCTCTTATAACTTCAGTTGTTGAAATACTGACATGTGAGTGAACATGTCGAAACGTTTTGTTAACAATTTTCTGAGAGCGTTTAATTTCCTGACCTGGAAATTACAGAACGTGATGAAAACGGAATCGTTAACATATTATCAAGAATTTAACATGACTGTTACAACCAAAATTATTTGCGTGTTTCGTTAAATTTAACTTAATAAAATAAGATATAACTATAAAGTGTTTTAAAATATTATTTTTAAATTAAAAAGAAGACTGGTTTTTACCTACCTTAATTAATTTTGGAATTGACAAATTAAAATCATACTAGGCGCAAAAAAAAAAAAAAAACCGTGCTATGGAAATCGCTCCGGTATCAGTAGTTTGGCGTGTGGGCGCTCATACGAGTACACTGGCGATTGCGCGTTCGACTCCCGCTCGGGATGGATACTTGTATTTGAACAAATAGTTCTTTCCGGTCTGGTTTTCTGTCTTTGTGGGTCTCCCCAGCATGTCTCGGAGAGAACGTTAAGTAGTTGGTATCATAGATACGCGATAGCAACCGCTAATCATAGTATCATATATTCGCCAACCAGCAATGGATCAGCGTGGTTGATTAAGCTCCGAACTTTCTCCTACAAGTAGTCAGAGGCCTATGTATCGTATAAATATGAAATATTTTTGTCCATTAAACAGATGAGCGAATGTTGTTTCTAATTTGGATCTTCTATAGTACTATCTACCCGTAGAACAACCTAATAAAATACTTTAAAAATGCAAAATATCCTAAACGCGCAGTATCAACGTCAGTTGTCTAACTTTCCTGACTCCATAAGCTGCAGAACTGAGTCTCGTTGTAGAGGATGACAAATGGAAATTCGACTAAAACTCCTAATCTGATGTTACTTCAAAATAACAAGTTTGACATTGTTTTATGTTGGACTAAAAACTTTATTGTTTGACTATACGTAAAGCAAACACTTTTTGTTTTCTTTTTTATGAGCATTTAAAACTATGTTATTCTATTTGAAGTAGACATATTATCATTTACATAATGAGTGATAATGGTCTGCTGACGGTGTCATAATTCGCTGTATTAAGAAATCTTTAAGTAAAATAGGTAATAGTATCAGAATTATGAAACGAATGTTTAGATATAATTATGATAATTACTTTTAGCGTTATATTGAACATTTTAAACATATTACTCGTATGTTAATTTTATTAAATTCCAGACATCCAAACAAGAAAACAAAGCTCTTCAAAAATTAGTTGTGTTTATTGTTAGTAACGTTTATCAGTCACAGTAATTTACTCAGAAATTATTACACCTGATTATTTCAGATTTAGCATTCTTACGATCATTTGAAACAGAAAAATGGTCGCGTGACATTAGAAAATTAAGAACTATAACTACGCGTAAGGCCCGTAGGGCCCGGCCCCGTGTCCACGGCACGGTGCCGGCACCGTAACGCGGCACGACGCTGTCACCGTTTTACAGCGACGGCGTCGTGCCGTAACATTTCACGGCGCCGTAAGATGCCGTAAGACGGTGCACCGCGCGCATCTATCTAATAAAGGTAAAGGTATAATAGTAATATTCGTTATTATACGCCACAGAATAAACAAACACAGAAATTATGATATAAAAAATGTGCAAAGGTGAGGCAAAAGATAGTAAACGTGATTTCTCCTACTTTAAATTGTAATATTTTATAGATTGGTCAAAAAAGCTTTCCAACAAAAAAAGATTTATATGGTACCAACAGATCACAAAGAGTTGGTAGAAACAATCGTTATTTACACTGATTAATTGTGTTCAAGTCGTTTTATACGCCGTTTTATGTTAAATAATTTTAACAAAAATATATTCCAACATTAGCAAAAGATATTGCATAACAAGCATGCAAGAAAAATAAATGGTACTAAGAAGTCTAATATAATACAATACAAACCGAGATATTTCTTAAGAACTATTTGTAGGTTGAAAAATGGGACATCTTTAGAGGCACTAAAGCATAAGCGTCGCTTGCTCCTCACAGATGGAGAGACTCGCGCGATCTGAAATTTATGAGGCAATTCATCAGACCTCTTAAACCTCCTACACCTCTATTATATATTTCTTACTCAAGTTATACTTGACATATTGATCGTACCATACCTAACATTTTATTTTATACCATGAATACTTTGTAGCTCAAACACAACTCTACTTCGAAGTAACCATGTTTAAAGTTTTGGTAAGCTAGTGAGCCGTTTGTTAAAATCGCATCGTTTTGTTACGGTCTGAGTGAAGTAGTGCTTAGTGGTACTAGTATTTGGACTGAGATGCGGAAGTTAAATGAAGTTCGCTGTAATTACTCTCAGAGAGGCGGTTAACTTGGCACGGTTATGGCAACAGACGTCGCCACATTCCACTCGCGCCTTAATTGAACACAATATTATTACGAGTGTAACATTTCGTACGGGATTCGCTAATATAAGTGAAACAATAGAATATAGATCATAAAAGTAGTTCGATTCTTTTATATATAAAAACTTATCTCCACGATTCGTCCAAAAGCATATTTACATTGACTCCTTTGAGCATCCTCTTTGATCAAGTCATTCAATTGTTCTTCTCGAGACGGGAATCTTAATTAAACTTTTGTTTAAAATTTTTTTATACACCAACTGATGTATATTTACTTACTTCTACTATATTATACGAGTAGTATTTAACGGGTTTTTATTTACATATACAACGGGAATTCTAACAATTAATTACTGCGGTTAAATAGATGTTTAAATAAAAAATACTTCATAAGGCTATAATATCTGTAAATGTCCTAAAAATTAAGAAAATTATAAGTAGACGGTTATGTTTGATAATTTATTTCTATGCCGATTTATAGTATATTTAAATGGACTTCAAAAATAGAAAAAAGTAAAATAATAATTTCTACGAAATATTTTTCAAAAGTACTAAAGGGTATAAGTGTGTGTAGCAGTGTAGGGTAATATAAATTTACAGGTATTGCAATGTTTCTTGCGAAATGATTACTTGAGAACGTCTATTGAGTTGAAATGATCATCAAAATGCGTTGCAAGGCGCGTCTTGTTTGGCGACTGAGTGAGCAAACGCACTCGCGCCGAATTTACAATTCGTTTGCGGACTACGAATTACTTCGTCCCCACCAAATCTTTTATGGATTTTCCAGTTAACGACCCAGACATTGCATATTTATGCAGTCTTCTCACATACAATTATTTAGCTAAGTGTACGAAATGTTTCATGCTTCTTGAAAATATCGAATTTCAAGTACGATAAGGTGATGGTAATCTAGCTACTAGCAACTAAACTAGATCTAAGAGGTGTTAAAAATATAGGTCTTATTAAAAGAATTTATTGGTTTCTCCAGTTTGATTGAAGTACTCAGCTGTAAAATCCCACTTTTGCGCATCAACCGTTTTCTCCATGTAAGAGAAGAGTCGCAGCTTAATAGCAGAATAACGTAGACTTTTCTTCCTAATAAAAATGACTGTTTCTTAACGAACAGGTATGAAAATAAATTACAGAAGTAGCGGTGCTTTTTCGAATTTGTGTCAAACATCATATGACATTAATTCAAATTAGTGGAAAAATATGAAATATATCTAATATATAAAATTCTCGTGTCACAGTTTTCGTTGCCATACTCCTCCGAAACGGCTTGACCGATTTTGATGAAATTTTTTGTGCTTATCCGGTATCTATGAGAATCGGCCAACATTTATTTTTCATCCCCCTAAATGTTAGGGGTAGTCCACCCCTAAATTTTTTTTTTATTTTTTAGACAAAATTTTTAATTTCTATTTTTTTATGATACAACATTAAAAAATACATACAACCCTAAATTTTCAACCCTCTACCATCAACCCCTATTTTTAATAGCGTTTAGCGGCAAGACAACGATTGCCGGGTCAGCTAGTGTGTATAATATAAGTATGTATTTATGAAAATTATTTTTTATTTTATAAAAGTTGAACAGCGTTAGCAATTACAAAATAGTGAAAAAATATAATTTTCGTGATATCTGAAATTACAGTACATACCTGGCACTGATATTGTTTCCATATTATTTTGTCTCTAATGTAGGGTAAAATACACATTTATTTTTGCTAAATCTATGCATTCAGTAATAAGTTATGCGGATTTTCGAGGGTTTCTCTCGATTTCTCTGGGATCCCATCATTAAATCTTGGTTTCCTTATCATGGTACCACACTTAGGATATCTCCTTTCCAACGAAGAAAGAATTATCAATCATAATCGGTTCATAAACGACGAAGTTATCCCCGAACATACATAATATGGTAAAACCGGGAGAGATGCCGCAGTGGGATAGATGCCTCATGTTCTAAAAACCTAACATCCCGAACTCACAAATAAAAATTAATCGCATAAGTAGGAGTCGAAGTCACCCCGTCCCTCAGATATCCACAGATATTCGTGTGGCAAGGACGCATTTGGATCGTGTGTGTAATTTTCTCCGTGGCGAAATTTACAAACACGTCAAAGTTTTAAAGGTTAGTATTTAAGGTTGTATAATTTTATAAATAGTAATAAATTCCGTTATATTTTTTATCACGTCTATATACTAGGTCATTGAGTGTGCATATAGTTGTAAATAGATGCTATTTTGTTTATAATTTATTTAAAAAATACGTAGGCATCTATCCCAATCACAAAGGATAGTTGCCCTGATTTTTTGAGGTATAGATGCCCTTAGCATCATTCACCATATACAGAGTAAGTTTATAATTATAATTTTTTTTTGTGTCTGTTATATTTTTAATGTATTTACGTATATTTATGTTTGGATGTTTTACTGATTCTAGCAGAACTATGCCACGAAAATATAGAAGAAAGGAAGAAATGCGACCTCGAGTATGTTCTTGGACTATAGAAAACCTACAGTCAGCTTTCGATGAGAAAGTATGATTGTGCAATGTGCATGTTGACACTTGATATGAATATTTTAGACCAACAATTAAGAATTTATACTTTTTTTGAATAAATGCTTGTAAAATTTAATTAAATATATATAAATAAATATATATATATATATATATATATATATATATATATATATATATATATCATGTTGAAACTTAAGAATTTATATTTTAGTTAAACAAAAGCTCTAAAAATTTAATTAGGTATTTTAATCTGTGTGATATAAAAATTATATTCTAATTATAACTTTCTAACTATAATTAAAAGATATAAAAAACACAAAATTTTTTCATTGCTATGGCCCATGTTTCTTGGAGACAATCGATGTTTTAGGCGTAGAACTAACCTAACCTAACCTAACATTTGGTTTGGGTTTTTCGTTTACACGGTTTAAAGAGCATCTATCCTACTTACTATTTTCATGGTGGGGGCAACTATCCATACGGGTAGGCATCTATCCTCAAAAAAAAGGGTTCACGAAAAGCTAATTTCTGCTTAATCTGCATTGGCTAGGTTGAAAAAAAATAGTCATAATTCAACATAAAGGATTGAGCTAGCTACATTTATAAAGATTATTCGTATAAAAATCATATTTTTAAAATTAGGTGGCTATTTCAAAAAGTGAGGCATCTATCCCGGTTTTACCCTATATATATACTGTCGAATTGAGTAACCTCCTTCTTTTTTGATGTCTTTTAAAAAAGAACATTTAAGCGAACGAGTAGTTACTGCATCGTACAACTAATTTACTGTAGATAAAATCACTTTGTCACACTCGTAAATATTGTTATATTTAATGATATAATAAGCCACATCGTCATATTTTTAATAGTTTAGCCATAATAAAATCAACTAACGATTTTATTCGCATACTAGCTGCTGCCCGCGATGCCGTCTGCGTGAACGCTATACAGCACCAAAAATACCTACGATTATACCTTTTAAAATAACATTCATTTACCCGTTTCTTCTTTACATTTCATATCTACAGAAAAATCTCATAGATGGCACTGCTTTAAAATTGTCTTGTCTACTTATATTCATTTAATTATGTTTATCGGCTTAGTTACTTATATTGCGTGATTTTTATAGTGTGAAGCTAACTTATATAGCATGGTTATTAACATAATAACAACAACATTCAAATATGCCTACCTACCATTTTATTATATGTATAGATACGATATCATTCCACTATTTTAAGTGTCAAAACACAAGCCTATCAATTATTGGCCTATATATCTTAAGACTGTCAAAACTTGCAAGAGGGTACACCCGTTTGAATTGAATTCGCTCGCTACAACATTACTCAATTTTAGCAAAAATTACAATAAAATAACAAAAAGTAGTAAGATGTTTTAAATTTTTTTATTTTTATTATTTTTTTATTTTATTTTTTTGTTATAAATGTCGTTATTTACATGTTTAATTCAGAACTGCCTCTTGATCTCTGTCAGATTGCTGATAGCTTTTATCGTGTACTACAAACGACCTTGAATTTCAAACTTTGTTGTATATATTATTAGTATTATAATAGTTTAAAAATTATGCAGTTAATATCTTAAGATCTAAGTAGACAAGACTGAGAGAGGACTCGCCTCCGGAACTTTGAATAACATTCATAATTTTTCCAGAGATCTCCGCCTAGCTCTCCTACGCGAGCGAATATAAGATTAACAATTGCCCTAAGCCGGGAACGAGAAAATTAACTTTTGAATGTAAATTTTACGAGGAAGTCATAACGTGAAAGCTGCCGCGGTTAGCTCTGATTTATTGCAGTTGGAATTGAAAGTGTTAAAGAAGTTGCAATCTGAAAAAAGTTTTAATAGGTACCTCTTTAAAGAAATATAAATCAAGAGTATAAAACCCGTTTAACTTTGCAAAGTTGTTCAACATTAAGGATCATCTACTCGAGTGTCTATTTAATGACGACGCTTAATTTCGTTAATCAAGCAGCCATTCATTTGCTCCGAGGTGAAAGCCGAATCGTTATATTTGTCAACTTCACTGACTTTGCTCTGATTAAATTTCATACAATGCTCTTAAATTAAAATTACATTTTTTATTTTCAAATTAGCTTTAATAGGCGATATTTTTAAGAAAATAAAATGCAAAGAGATTTTTGTTAACAACAAAATAACATGATATTAGATGATACAAAAAAAGGTTTGTTTAATTAAGTTGAGGTTACATAAAATAATTACTGCAGATTCGATTAGTGAAAGCTCATCTAGCGGTAATGCGATTGCGGGCTTCACATTATTCTTGTCTTGACCACTTCCCACAGATGAGCCCAGCTATTGACCATAGAGCTACTTACAGTGCATAAAGTTATGTATAATACCATAACAGTATTGCTAGTATGTAACCAAATCATCTGCTATAAATGATGTTCATCAACATTAAAGCTTCTATACTAAAATCGTTTACATACACTTGACATTAGCTAGATTTGAACGCTATTTGCTGATTACTAAATCTGTAAATAATACACTTTAAAATAAATATTGTTTCAAGTCTTTTTTGATTTTACTTTTCTAGATACGTTCATGTTGTAAAATAACATGTCAATACTATATAAAAATACCAAAACAAAGTTATTACTACTTATACGGACTAATTTTACTATTAAGCTACATAAAATATTCATCTAATTTATACTAAGCAGGGCAATTGAATGCAGCTCTTGTGTTAGCGGCTGATAGAACTTCGAAACTACACTTACGGGAAATGTTAGTAAATTGGTGCATATATGAGAGGGCTTCTATACTCACCACCAACTTCTTATAGCCTACTATCATTAAAGTAAAAAACAACACACAGAAACTCGTTTATTAGCGAATTCCTTAAAATAATCAATTATTATTAACCGTATTATTAGTTCAAACCCTGAGAACAAATAAAAATTACATATTATAATGAATAAATAAATATTATATGAGGATTTTTGCTGTTTAAGTTCAGACAATTCACATATTTATTATTGAAGTAGGATGCAGCACGAAATATCCTGCTCAAAATCTGGAGTACCCCGACTGGGAAAGTACTTAAACTCTGCAAAGGATAACAGTTAAATAATATAGCTCTCAGATGTGTGACAAGTATTGTGTTCCTGTGGTGAGTAAGGTGGCCAGAGCTCCTGGGGTCGGTTGGGGGTAAAGTCTGCAACACGCTTGCGATGTTGCGTGTTACAGGCGTGGCAGGCTACGGTAACTGCTTACCATTGTGTATCTGTGGGTGGGCCGTACGCTTGTTTGCCAACCTAGTAGTATAAGAGAAAAAATCTTACTTTTTTGTAAATTTGATTTGAAATATGCCCCAATGCCCCCGGGCTACCTGCCAGTCCTGTATTAAAACTTTTTAGAACAAAATCGGGTTTTTTCGAATCACACTGAGACTAGCTATATATGGCTTTGATGTACACGTCAAGGAGGACATCATAACAAAAAAACAATAGTTTTTTATGAATTTGGTTTCAAATATATATATACACTCATAGGTACTGTACCTAATTTACACTTATCACAATTAAGTGAAGAATAACTGCTGAGTGTCGATTATATGACGTTTTTTGTAAATTGCTTTCTACATTTTTTTTTTGTAATTGTTTACTTCTGATACCGGCTACTTAATCTTCAAATACCGTCGTGCGGTCATACAGACTGCTGTTTTCGAAGCTTGTAGATTACAGTGCTCTCCTAATCCCCCCATCGTGAGAGCCTCAATACCGTTGAGTTTAGTAGCACTGATGTCGTAACGGATAGTAGTTATGAATCAGCATGCAGTTGACCTAAGTCAAACAGTGGTCACAGTGACTGCACCTCACATGGCACGTCGTATCATCGATTCCAGACAAAAATAAGAAAAGTAGAAGATTTCATCCAAAAAAATGTGCATAGTAAGGTACTTTCTGCGTCGGACCCGCCAATAAGTGGTAACCCACCAATAACTTCCTTTTCACCAATAAGTGGTTATTAGTGAACATCACATCATAATAGTTGGAGATCGAAACTAGATTATTTTATATTTATATTACTATATTAAAAAAAACGCAAAAGGTTTCCTGAATAATTCCTGGCCAAGCTATATATGTATTTACTTCAAAATTAAAATTTTTATTGTTATTAAACATGCACGACCATGTGTGTTTAAAGAATAAATTTAAAACCTATCGACAACATGAAGCCAGCAGAGAATGCAAATGTTGTGTTATCTATTATTTTCCTGGCATAACTACTGGGTTGGTACAAGGTAGTAGGTATAATCAAACATATTTGTATGTGTATATTGATAGTACTTATTTTCATCTAAATGTTTAATAAATAAATCTTACATCAAAACAAGCCCCATTTCATTGCAAAGACGGTGACATAGCGTTGGCTGCTAAAACCTGGTTTGAATGGCGTTTGGCGAATATTCAGTAATTTACCAGCCCTTTTGCTATTTACCTTTAACAAACATGATATAAAATAAATTTTATCCATTAACCAGGTGGGTGAAGATCATGACTAGTTGGGATCTTAGACTATAACATTTTATTATGTTCAACGTGGAAATTTTAAATTTATAGTATTTATCAACATAAGTTTTCATTAATCCGTGAAGAAAACAAATAATAATAATAAAAACAAGTCTTACACTCTTGTGTATGTTTGTAGGACCTTATTTTTCGAAATGTTACCAAATAATTCAGTACTTCTTAATAATTTTGATTTGTTCCACTTTCATGCGGGAATTATTACATAAGGTTTCAAGTAAAATTCGAGATATTATAGATACTATACGTCAATATCATTTGTATTGACCGCGTCGCATATTTTGATATCCGTAATAGAAAGCACAATACAATAGAATAATAGAGTATATACTTTATTGTACAGTAAAGTAATAAGTTCGATAAAGTCAGGTTCGAACCATATTTCGATGGGAATCACAAATGATTATAGTTACTATAACAGTAGCAGTTATACTAGTACATTCTATGTGTTTGGTACAATTGATCGAAGTACTAGTAGGTTCAGGGTCGAACATGGATTGTAGGCATATTAAAATTTTAAGGGTCGTCTATTTCATACTCAGCCTTAGCTATTAGTTTTAGGTGTTTATGAGAAGCTACGATGCTATTAGTTGTCAGATAACATACATTGTTAATATTAAATTATGTAAATTTCTGCTCCTTACAGGAACTCTGACATACACACTTTTTTATCCCGAAAAATCTACAGCATTTGCTACAGCAGTGCAAAATCATTATATTACAGTTATTTAAATTGATCCCATAGTTCACAAATTGAAAATGTCCAAACAAACAAAATGCACTATGCTACATTTCTGATTTTGCTTTTTTGTTTAAATCTAATTGTGATCAAACTATTTTACAGTAAAATGTAAGCCTGGTACGTCTGAAGCCGACGTGTTCTAGCAATAACCAATATGTTTTAAGTATTCTATTAAGCTATTAGCAAAATCCGTATTTGGGCAACTTTAGTATGTACGTAAACCTCACAACTACATATTATTTACATACATACATATTGATCATAACACAATGTCATTCTACGAGTACTAGTAGTCGCCCAGAGGTCGAAATTCGAACATAGTTAAAAAATTTAAATTAAAGAAAACTAAAAAATTATGAAAATAAAGAACCTTTTTTTTATTTTTTTCTTTTTGACTACAGACTGACAATCAACAAAAGAGTTATGATATGCGTGTGTGTGTCAGATACATGATAGTGTGTGTAATGTTTTTTTTTTATTGATTTAATATATTTGTATGCATAATTAAAAAAATATTAGCATTTTGCACCCCTTCTCTATATAAACTTCGTCCGCGCAATTATCGTAAAAAGGGGTAGGTACAACGTTTTTGCTTCACGTATTAATATATAGATAGTATATAATGACATAAATTCGGTCTAAACTTAAACAAAAATATAATTTGTTAGAGTATGCTTTTAAAAACGTTTTCAAAGCGTCCGAAGCATTTTAAAATAGTTATTTCAAAATTATACTACTACAAGCTTGGATTACAGAACGTGAAATTAGAATGATACCTATACATATAAATTTAACTGAAGTGTCTGTCTGTTATTTCAAAATAAATGTATTGTATCAAATGCATATAATTAATTACACGATAATGAAACATTACCAAACAATTTTAAAATTATTGTTTGTCTGTCTTTTTGTTTGACTGGGCTAATCTTCGGAACGGCTGAGCCGAATTTAACGAAACTTTCACTCAAAGATAAAGGTTTTTGTCAATAAAAAACATCAAAAAATCTTATAATTCCCATGGGATCAGAATCATACCGCCAAAAAATAATTAGTATCCAGATAGAATCTCCCACTCCAATGAAGTCGCTGGTACAGTTAGTATTATTTTGTAAATCAATTTATATAAAAAAAATTCAAACAACAGTCACTCTAAAGGCTCTTTATAGAAAACTCAGTACGTCAGTAGTCTCAAACGATTACTGTATTTATACATTAGTGTGTATGTAAATGTTTTTATTTATTTATTTTTTATTGCGTACGTATGTGTATAATGTATATGCATATATAATTGTTATATATTCTATTTTTTTTTCTTTTACTTATTTAAATCTGTATACCACCTGCCCATCTGAAAACCAATATCCCTTTCATTATCAGGTTGTCTGGAAGAGATTGCTTTTTAGCAATAAGATCGCCTGGTTGTACAATTTGTTACTATAATTGCTTGTAATTTTAATTTTGTTCTTTATTTAAATGTGCAATAAAGTATATTATTATTATTATTATTATTACTTATTAGACGTTATGTCTAACTACAACGGGTCAAGACTCTCCATTGAAAGTATTTTGCTATTATTGGTTTGTTTGTATTCTATTATCAATAACTCTGTATGACATGACAACTCTCAATGACAACATAACTCTGTATACATGGACAAACGTGAATACTTATTTTATTGCCTTCCACAACATGTAATTAAAAGTCCGTCTTTCATTATTGCTTCTACGTTATAACCAATAAATGTTTGACATAGATGAATATATTTCAATAGATACTTTTAATTAGTTGGCATTGAAATAATTATTATTCATCATCATCATTACAGCCTATACAGTCCACTGCTGGACATAGGTCTCCACAAGTTTACGCCAAAAATAACGTGAACTCATGTGTTTTGCCCATAGTCACCACGCTGGGCAGGCGGGTTGGTGACCGCAGTACTGGCTTTGTCGCACCGAAGACGCTGCTGCCCGTCTTCGGCCTGTGTATTTCAAAGCCAGCAGTTGGATGGTTATCCCGCCATCGGTCGGCTTCTTAAGTTCCAAGGTGGTTGTGGAACCGTGTTATCCCTTAGTCGCCTCTTACGACACCCACGGGAAGAGAGAGGGTGGCTAAATTCTTTAGTACCGTAGCCACACAGCAATTATTATTAGTTGCTGTTAACTTACACTACAGTGTATGTTTCACTTTAATATATGATACTCGTCGCAAACGAAAGATATTAACATTGAAAATCAGTGTTGGGTTTCTTCAACCCAACGTAGAACTGAGATACAACCTTTTTGGTGGACAGAACACAGTTGCAGATATCTTTGGTATGTTACATTTTGTCTTCTTTTATGTGCCCTTAAGATATTTTAAATTTGATGTCTGTGGTGTCTTTCTTTCTTTTATTCTTTAATTGTATAAATTCTAACGGTAAGCGTCTGTGCTCTTTCCTTTAAAAAATCTAGAAATGGTGCTTATTGATACACAAGTATGTGTATTGAGGACTTGATTTTATTTAACATTTATAACAATTTAAAAATATCTAAATAAGCGTGTTATGGTAGATAAATAAATAATAAATTGTTTATCAATCATATCACAAAATTGACGTATTCAAATATAAAATCTGACACATTCATCCACTTGATGATATTAATGTAGATTAACGGAAACTGGCAAGTAGAAAATGACATGATAAAATTAACAACTTTTAAACTTTCGCGTTTCATTATTATATTTTAATGTTCATACGGGGATTAACGCGAACAAAATTTTTTAAGGTAAAATATATTACCTTGAGGCCTGACGTTTCGGCCAGGTTACACCAGCCGTGGTCGCAGGCGGACTGATCCAGCGATGTCACGACTCCGCTGTCAGGGTAGATGTTTCTTCATCCACCCTCAACTCGTGATTATTGTCATTTGTACCGCGACACACAACACTTATTATGTCCCTATTCTGTAAGTCAACCGGAAGGTGCCTATTCTGATATTTAACCGACTGCGAACTAAAACGAGGTTGTGTAATTTTAATCACTGGGTTCCATGTCGGGGATAGTTTGAATGATATATAGTTTGATTGATAGTTTGGGGATTGTTTCTTACATAGGCCAGACTAAGCGGACGATAGCTGAAAGGGTCAAAGAACATATCGCCGCTGTAAAAAACCGACAAACGAATAAATCAGCGATAGCCGAACATATATTACAACCGGGCATTAATCACTGGATCGAATTCCATCGCACGGAAATCCTCTCCACAGATCGCCACTTTTACTCAAGACTAGTTCGAGAAGCAATTGAAATTATGAAACACAAAACATTCAATCGCGAAGACGGTTTCAAACTATCCCCGACATGGAACCCAGTGATTAAAATTACACAACCTCGTTTTAGTTCGCAGTCGGTTAAATATCAGAATAGGCACCTTCCGGTTGACTTACAGAATAGGGACATAATAAGTGTTGTGTGTCGCGGTACAAATGACAATAATCACGAGTTGAGGGTGGATAAAGAAACATCTACCCTGACAGCGGAGTCGTGACATCGCTGGATCAGTCCGCCTGCGACCACGGCTGGTGTAACCTGGCCGAAACGTCAGGCCTCAAGGTAATATATTTTACCTTAAAAAATTTTGTTCGCGTTAATCCCCGTATGAACATTAAAATATAATGATAAAATTAGTACGCATTAATTTACGTATAGACCTCAAGGATGAAAAGAAAAATGAATAATCCACTTTTGTGACGTCCCGACCTCTGAAGATCCTGTAGTTGACTCGTTATTCGTCTTTATAAAATGTATCTCTAAGCACTAAGGACTACTAGAAATATCGTAGTAAATATTTAGTCAGTGGATTTGAATAGACACTGAATGTTAGACATTGTTTGTCCTTTTTTGGCGACCCAGATTACGATTATGGGCTCGCCTGATATTATTCCCTTTCACATTTATTTTTTTAAAGTAAAACTGTTTATGTCACAAGCGTTCTGGTTTAGTGTTGTGAGCAATCAGTTTCGGATCTTCGATTTTTACTTAGAGAGCTATAATTGTATAAATATTTGTTCCTATTTATTTATTAGTTCCTGGTCTGGATATACGATTAGGTCGTTGAAGGTCTCCTTACCTTCTCTCAGAACATACATAAACCCATTGCGTCCTGGTAGTCATCATAGATACCTGATAGCAATGATAGTTATGAATTAGTAGTTAGTTGTAGCATGTTTACAGTTTAAGCCTTCGCCAGTAGTAGCTTAATTACGAAAAATTATTCGACTGCCTTAATCTTAACTTTTATTTATTTGTAGATAAAAATGCTTATTAAATAATTGAATTGAACTTAACAGTCCTAACCTACTGATTTTAAATTGAATTTAAGTTTTGTATAGTAGACTAGCTGTACCCGCCTCTTTGTCCGCGTGGAATTTCACGAAAAAGATATTGTTCAGTTCGTAGAGTTATAAAATAAATAAATTTCAAAAATAAAAGTTGCCGAAGTTACTCTTTATTACATCTGCTATTCGCCAGTGAGTTTCGTCAAAATCGGTCCAGCAGTTTTAGAGATTAGCCAGAACAAACAGACAGATACAGAAATACAGGCCAAAATTATAAAAAATGTTATTTTAGTTTTTTTAATATAGACACAAACTGCGCCAACAGACTAGTCAATATATATATATATATATATATATATATTAGTGAGCTTCGAGTTCCTTTGTTGTGGACGGATTTTTGATCTAATATATGAAATTCTCGTGTCACAGTGTTTGAGGCCAAAATCCTCCGAAACGGTTTTACTGAATCTTATTAAAAATTTTGTCCATATTTAGTATGTTTGAGAATCGGTCGTAAAGAATTTTTTTAATGTATCAGTACTAGAAGACCCGGAAAACAACGTTTGCCGGGTCAGCTAGTATTGATACATTCTTCTGATACATATACCAATACACTCAACTGTTTCTAAAGTAAACAATTGATGGTGTACATAGAAGGTACACTAACTTGTAAGTAAGGGATAAGTATGTAAGAGAGTGAGTATATGCATACATTAAAAAAAATTCGTCAGCGTCGGACCACGTCCTAGTTTTATTAAGCAGTAACAGGACTGTCGATTTAAATATAATAACAAAAGGCGTGGGAATTTTAGAGCCCGTGGATCTTAACTTTGTTTTTTTTTTTTTAAAGTACATGATGTCTATAATCGGTCTATGTTATAGGTTATAACTAACTGATATGCGTATGTTTAATATGGAACCTGGTCAAATATAATCAGGTTTATATTTTCGATCCATCGACTGCAGTAAACGTAATTAGAATAATTTTTTTTTAATTTCACGCAGAATTACCCGAAAGCAGTGTTTCTGCCAACTACGATAGCGGGTCAGTCCAATTAATTAACTTAATTTTTAATACTAATAGAGCGGTTAGCAGAAAAAAATCTTACCATGGTGTATGTCAGTTAAGTTAATTTAACATTGCAAACTGTAGCAACCAATCCAGCCTAATCTAGGGTGAGAGACCTTCGAAAATCAGTGGTTTAAAATGTCATATGTTTAAGCGTCGCCTCAGAGATTTTATTGATTTACAAGAGATTGACTCTATGGTAGAACTTTTATCAACCTGTGCAAATACAAGAAGACATTTCTAAAATAGTGTTTTGGAAATGTTAAAAAAAAAAGTTAGTTTAACAGTACAATGAAAAACTTCACAAACAGTATAATGAAATGACAGCGAGATTTTAATACTTACCAAAAAATCAAGCGAGGGTTTTATTACCTGATAACATATAGAGAGGTTAGTCTATATTGTTAATATTTTTCTTTCTTTGCTATGTATTATTTCTGTTTTTGGTTTACAATAAAGTGTGTTATTATTATTATTATTATATTATAACAAACGTAAGCCAGTGATTGGACGTCGATAGTACATAAGATGCAAAGCTATATTGTAAATCATGCACTTAATATCATCACCTTAAGTCTAGGTGCGATCTTGTTAGGGCGACCTTACAACGAACATTGTTGTGAGTCCTCTTGAGATGTTCACTTTTTCATGACTCGGCACCCTTGCACCAAACTAATAACGCTGTAAAAACCACTAGCGCTAACTATATTTGAAAATTTCATTATTACCAACCAAATACATGTTTCAAAATTGTTGCGAATTCCAGTCTGAAATGAGTGACATCTTATTCATTATAATGATCATCATTTCAGCCGAATAATAATATTATTAATAATCTTATTGCTCTTAATTAAAACAATAACGTTTAGTCGTGTTTTTTAATCTCTTAGGAAATTAAATAAAGAAGAAAAAATGTTTTGTACAAAATCAGTGCCTTAAATTAAAATTCGACAATTGTATCAAATTAGGAAAAAAGTTTATAGGCTGTTCTTTCGTATTCATATTACTCCTCTCTAATTCATAAACGCTGCCAGTATCTTCGGAACCTTGCCTAAAGGGACTCCTTTTAATAATATTTTTTAATTATTATATTATGTATATATATATACTTAAGGTTTTTTAGTTTAATGTTATTTATCTAATTATTATTATTATATTATAAGTTGCTAATAAACTTTGCTTAAAAAAAAATTCATAAATATTTTATGATATTAATATAAATTGTAGAAAACTGTATTATAGAAAGCACAAGATGATAATATATAAAGAAATATAATAGCAAAGACACAACATTGGAGAACACTTTTCAGATATTCAACATTTCACTTATTAAACGCGAGCCTGTACAGCTTATTTCACTGTAAAATACGAATCGTGTAGTGATTCTCTATATTTACGTGTGAAAAATATTTTCACTTCAAAATATTTTATCTCGTGTTAATATCGCGAGGAAACATTTTATGTATTTCCATCGATTGTACCATCGTAACAGAGGAGTTTTATTGCGCTCAGTGCTTATTATTGTCCCAGTTTTCGCAGATACGAGTAAACTTCGCTCCACGGCCCCGATGAACTTTTGCTTCTTTAAAGCAAAAATGTTTCGCTCGTAAAAATCAGTAAAGACGAATATTTTCAGAAATTGTTTGATAAAATTTCTTCGTTATTGGAAAATAAGCGATATTTTACAACGTAAAAAGTAATACTCGTGAACTGACGATTCTTATCAAAGAAGTAATTACTTTAATGTACTATATTAGGCCCGCCTGCCCAGCGTGGTGACTATGGGCAAAACACATGAGTTCACGTTATTTTTGGCGTAAACTTGTGGAGGCCTATGTCCAGCAGTGGACTGTAAGTCTGTAATGATGACTATATTAGGATTTTTTGACTCAACGAATATTATTAAAACATTATTTAACAATCGATGATAAAGAACAATTAATCGAAGTAAATAGATTAAATGCTTGATATATCGATCTTCTTGATATATGGATTCCGTTTCCGGCACTAGAACTGTCAATACCATTGTGATAATATCCGATAAAATTAGTGAAATAAATATAGTTCGAACACTCTCTGGATACTGGATTCGAGTCAAGGGATCAGCAGAAACAATGTAAAGTACGTAGTAACGTACGTGATTACTGGAATTTGCTGCATAAATAGAAGTACAAGTTTGTTAATATTTAACTGAGGGTAGAACTTAAAATTGTTGTTCCAAGCGGATTGACAGCAACGTCAACAGAACTGACAACGGACGTTACAGACAGTGTTGCCATTCTGAATAAAATAATTTCCACCATTATTTACGTTCCTTTACACGCATACTAACAACGGAAAGTGTCAACGTCAAGTGTTGCTAGTAAGTTATATTGGATTCCCCAGATAATAAATACGTTCCGTTACACATAAAAATGGAAGGTCAATTTCAAATTTTATTTGATAAAATGAAAATAGAAATGCAAAACCAAACAAAAGAGGTAACCAATACGATAATGGAAAAAATTGATGAAAAATTAAAACCGATTTTGGAGGAAAATAAAATATTAAAAAATAAAATAGAAAACTTGGAAAAAAAGGTAGAATATCTAAAAAGAGATAAAAAAAAAAACAATATAATAATACATGGATTGAATGAGAAATCTATACCGGATTTACTTAATAAAATTAAAAAACATTTTTCGGATGAACTTAACCTTAAATTAGAAGATTGGGAAGTAAATAAAATTTACCGCATTGGAAAATCAAATAATAATAACAAGCCCAGACCCACGGTCCTTGTATTGGTTTGTGGATGGAAGAAAAGTGAAATCATGAGAAATAAAAAGAAACTTAGGGAACTGTATATAACTGAAGACTACTCAAAAGAGACTTTAGAAAAAAGGAAGGCACTGCAATTTAAGGTAGCAGAAGAGTGGAAGAAAGGGAATTTTGCTTTCATTAAATATGATAAACTCGTGGTTAAGAAAAACCCAAACACGAACGATAAACGGAAGCGACAAACATCAAACTCTCCAAAAGAAGACGCTCAACCAAGAAAACAACAAACATTAAATTCATCGGAATCAAATAGGAAAAATGCGTTTGATATGATGAGGATGCGTTCTAACTCCTTTTCGACCTCCTTTAATACAACCAAACAATAGCAATCATACACCGGAGATCGGAAATATCAATTAACTAGCAAGATAAAAAACAAGGAAACGAACCCTCCCCCAAGCCGACTGGTCCTCGTGGGGGAAAAAGACCACGACCCTCTAAATATAAACAAACCCACATCGGATCTTTACATAGCTAATTTTAATGTTAGATCACTACGAACCACTGAGAAACGTCTTGAATTTGAATTAGCCCTGGCAGAAATAAAATGGGATATTATTGGAATTAGTGAAATGAGAAGAAATGGAGAAGGGATAACTGATTATGGGAACTACATCTTACATTACAAAGGTGAAACTCTAGGGCAATATGGAGTGGGATTTTTAATTAAAAAGAATCTTGCACATAGAATAGAAGAAATAAGAGGAATATCTGAAAGAATAACACTACTAAATATAACTTTACCTTTATATAAAGAAGAAAAGTGGTCAATTATCCAGGCATACTCACCAACTGAATCGGATAAAAAGGAAGACATATCCAAAATTAATAAATTTTACGAAGATCTTAGGATGTCTATGCATAATTGCAACAAAAATATTATTGTAATGGGCGACTTCAATGCACAAATAGGAATATGTAACAATAGTGGAGAAGAATATACAGTGGGAAAGTATGGACAGGGTAAAAGGAGCAAAAATGGATCCAGACTAGTCACCTTTGCTTTAGAAAATAAACTTAAGATCTTAAACAGTTTTTATAAGAAAAAAGAAACAAAAAAGTGGACATGGATGTCCCCAAACGGAATTTACAAAAACGAAATTGATTTTATCATGTCTAATAATGCAAAATATATCAAAGATGTTTCCATCATACACAACTTAAATTTTAATTCGGATCATAAAATGGTTCGTGCTAAACTAACAGGAACGAAAATAAATACTAAAAGACAATTTCGCACAGACAACTCATCCATTTTATGTACCGGCAATATCACTCAACTTATAAGTAACTTGCAGAAAGAAATAAATAAAAAGTCAATATACCAACTACCAATCCAGGAACAATACGCGAAACTTATAAGCCTATTGAAAACAGAAACCAAAAAAGTAAATACAGATAGCAAAAAAGTGATATCGGACGAAACATACCAACTATTAAAAGAAAGGAAAGAATTATTACAAAAGAAAGAAAAGAAAAATTACCGTCCCAGAATATCAGAACTCAGTAAAAAAATTAATGTAAATATCAGAAAAGACAAGAAAATTAAAAGACAAAATACACTAAAGAAACATATTGAAAAAACAGGTGGAATTAAAAAGGCAATAAAGGAATTAAATAGTAAAAAAGAATGGATGTTAAAGGTGAAGACAATGGATAATAATTATACAAATAAAAGAACAGAAATAGTTAAAGTAGCAACCGAATATTATCGAAATCTTTACCGAAGCAAAAACCCAAAAAGAATAACAAATAAAATAAATACTGACTCGATCCCTGAAATATTGAAAGAAGAAACAATAAGAGCAATTAACACGCAAAAGAGGGACAAGACACCGGGTACTGATCAAGTAACAAATGAGTTATTAAAATCTACTACACCAGTAATTGCTCCTATTATATAAACCTCCTATAAACACACATATTTAACAAAATTATAGATACCGAAATTATACCTGAAGACTGAACTAAATCAACAATAATATTATTGCATAAAAAAGGCGACAAAGCAGATATAGGGAACTATAGACCTATTAGTTTGATGTCCAATGTATATAAAGTATTTTCAAAAATAATCCTATCTCGAATCGCTTGTACACTCGATGAAAATCAACCAAAAGAACAGGCTGGTTTCCACAGTAAATATTCAACAATAGATCATATACATGTTCTAAGGCAAATCCTACAAAAGTACAACGAATACAACAAAACATATTACCTGGGATTTGTTGATTACAATAAAGCATTCGACTCCTTAGAACATGATTACATCTGGGAAGCACTGCGTATACAGGGGATACAGGGCAAGTACATAAAATTACTCCAGAACATATATTCTAAAAGCACAGCTCGAGTTAGACTAGAAACTACAGGAGAAGAATTTCCTATAGAGAGAGGGGTTCGTCAAGGGGATCCGATTTCACCCAAGTTGTTTTCAGCGGCGCTAGAGATTATATTCAGAAATCTGCAATGGGACCACGAAGGACTGGATATAAATGGTGTAAAGCTAAATCACTTACGGTTTGCAGACGACATAATTTTATTTTCAGAATGCCCAAAACAACTTGAGCAAATGCTACAACAACTGTCAGATCAAAGCGCGATAGCAGGGCTTACAATAAACACAGCGAAAACAAAAATTATGACGAACACCTCACAGTCATATAACATCAGAGTCAATGCACAGGAAATAGAATACGTGGAAGAGTACGTATATCTAGGACAACTCGTAGCCGCAAGAGATACTATGCATAAGGAAATAGATAGAAGGATAGCTAACACATGGAAATGATACTGGTCCCTTAGTGAAATAATGAAAAATGAAGACATGCCGCTTAAAGAGAAGAGAAAAGTATATAATATCTGCATTTTACCATGCTTAACATATGGTTGCCAAACATGGGCATTAACAGAAAAATTAATGAACAAAGTAAACGTATGTCAAAACGGAATAGAGAGAAGTGTAATTGGGGTAAAAAGATTGGATAAAATAACATTAGAAGAAATAAAAAATATTACTAAATTTAAGGAGGCAAAAAAAACATGCAAGACTTTAAAATGGAGATGGACGGGACATATGATAAGAGAGACAAACAAGAAATGGACAAAAATGATAACGGAGTGGTATCCTAGGAATATAATATATATAATATATATATAGTGGTATCCTAGGAATATAATATATATATAGGAATAGGAATGGAAAAAGAAATAAAGGGCGACAAATGAAACGTTGAGAAGATGACCTGAAGAAGGTGGCTGGTCCAGTGTGGATCAGAATAGCGAGAGACAGATCAATGTGGAAAAAATTAGAGGAGGCCAATCGAAGAACAAGCTGTTTGAAACCGATTGTCGATAACAAACTAATATAAAAAATTTAATTTTTCTATAAATTGTGGAACAGTAATAAAGGCTTATTTTATTTTATTTTTATTTATATCGATCTTTAAACTAACATGGCCAAAAGTTTGCCATCTATATTATTAATAATAAATATAATTATCTAGGGTATATGAATAAAACATGAGATATCTTGACCATTTGACGCCTCCAAATCTTATTTACTTCGCTCATTTAATGTATCTACTTCATCTCGAATCCAAAACTAGTCAATTTTTTTTTAGTCTTCATTCATCATCATATTGCATTACTCGATCATTTATTATATTTTTACTCCCTGGTGCGATAGTTATAATCATTTAATTATTTATTAACGCTTTTCTAACAATGTTACTAACTTGATAACATTAACATGAGAGCGAACATTTAATGCTACAGTTTAACATAAGAGCAAAAACAGCTCGGTAACAAGCACAACACATCGCAAAATTGTTCGACAGCGATAATGCATAAAGTAGACCTTGTTGGTGCATGTATACGGTATTATTACCTAACGTGCACAAATACGAAGCCTAACGAAGTCAATAAGGTATTCTATATTCAGGACTAAAATTTTACTAAACATAAGCGATAGTTTACATGATATATCGTACACGTATTTACATTATATTTATGCTCATACATTGGCGTAATTGTCACAACCACTGGCTGTTTAGTCAACGGTCACCGATTTAATTCTCGCGTTTGTAAACACCATAATTATGATTTCAGGTGGTTCTTGATTCTGAAACACTCTCATTTCCTGTGTAATATTTAAATTAAATAAATGTGCCGATATTAATCACTATTACCTGTAGTAAAATAGTTTTTTTAGCAAAGACGAATTTTACGTTAATCGAACGCTATTAGGGAATGTGAAGGATGTGTTTTTTACTTAACATATTACGGGACTGTAAAAATAACGAATGTATGTGAAAACTTGAAAAAGATTGAATGCCGTGTATTCCTTCTACCAGACATTCGTAGAAGTTATAACACATATTTTGTGCTTAAAAGTTTTTAACGATGAAAATGATTTAAGAATTTGAAGCGAGTATAACATTCATAAAATATAAACATTAATAAATGCTAATATTGAGATTTTCAGACAAGTTTTATGGTGATGAGAAAAATCCGAACTCTGAATTTCTGAATACTAAATCAGAAATTCTGAGTTTCGGATTTTTCTTGACGATTTTAGCGAATGAGCTATTTAACGAACGAAGTAATGATAAATCTTCAATATCTTTACCAACTTTTTATTAAAGAATAATATAATTAAAAATAAGGTTCACATAGAAAAATATATAATAGAATTAATAGGCTGTAAATATAAATTATAAGGAAGAATTCTAAATATAAATTCTTGACCCCTATCAAAAATATTTTTATAAAAAATATAAAAACTTGAAATGGGGTTTAATATTTATTCTTATACAAAAAGTTTGTACATGTGTGGATACGCTACAAGATTCTCTATACTTAGCAAGATTAAAATAAATTATTTGTCCCTGGAACTACAACCATGTTAGCACATTGTTCACACTAAAAGCATTACACGTAATTGTATTTATTTTTTTCGATCATTCAATTTACATGTTGACTATGATTGCACTAAAAAAATTACAATGACAAAAATCGCTCCCACGTATTTTAATTGGTATTTATTTATTTATTTTTTGGGTTCCAAGAAATGCTCAGTTTATTTATATATTGATATGAACAGACAACAGTACACATATTTCTTGCATATTTTAATAATACATATACAAATTTGAAAACCAATTTATGGAATTTTTGATATGAGTTTAATTTATTTGTTAATTATTACAAAATACACACACTGGTGGTGTTATTTTTATTTATTGTATATTCTACTATGGCTTTACATACTGTACAGTTATCAGTAATGTTTTAGTGTAGGCATAAAATTGTTAAACATACTTTGAAATTTTAGCTAAAAACAATTTTTTTATTTATGACTCTGTTTAAATGGTTGTGCATAACGGTAAAACTGCTTAATGAATTTAAAATAAATTTGCCGCGATTTGAGTCAATATTAACAATAAGCGCCTCCTGGATGAGTATCGGTTGTCTTGGCGACAGAGTGTAGACCGCTTAGGACATCGAGCAGGGTCGCAAAGAACGTTTTGTCATGGAGAAGATTAAATATTTTTTATTTGTATTTCATCACTCACCATCATTATCATCACTTCAGCCACAGTCCATTGTTGGACAGCGATAGGCTTAAGTTACTCATAGTCAACCCGCTGGGCAGGCGGATTGGTGACCGCAGGCCTGGCTTTGTCGCACCGAAAACGCTGCTGTCCGTCTTCGGCCTGTGTATTTCGAAGCCAGCAGTTCGATGGTTAATCTGCCATCGGTCGGCTTTTTAAGTTCTAAGGTGGTAGTAGAGCTATGTTATCCGTTAGTCGCCTCTTACCCACAGGAAGAGAGGATGTGGCTATATTCTTTACTGCCGTAACCGCACAGCTAATAATAATATTTGTATTTAGAACTCATTAAATATTTATCTATACATCTATACTCTATACAAATAAATAAAATTGAAGTGTCTGTTTCTAATATTAAAAAAATCGCTTTTTACTAAATGCATATGGATTACAAATAGCAAAATAACATTTTTTACAATTTTTGTCTGTCTGTTTGTTTAATCCAGCTAATCTCTGAAACGGCTGGGCCGATTATGATGGATTTTCACTGGCAAATAGCTGATATAATAAGGAATTTTATTTATTTCATAACTCTGTGAACTCAACAATATTTTTTTTGTTAAACTCCACGCGGACGAAGTTGCGGGCACAGCTAGTATCTAAATAAAGTTAAAGGTTAGCGCTCAATATCCGGTCGATAACTACTCTATACGTTCTCCCTAACTAAGATAAGAACTAAAAACCTAAACGTGTAGTTACGAACGAAACTGCAGACAGAGCTTGTAACCTAAAAAATATTTTAATTTTATTTTATTCCTTGATTAATTCAATCGAATCATAATAGGGTCTCTCGTATTAATGGAAGCACTCAATTAGGTTATATCAGGGTTTCCGTCGGACGCGACTCGAAGCGCTGGCCACTTTACGAACACGCAAGGAAGAATCGTTTCGTAAGAAAATAAAAGTAGCACTTGAAATTAAAATTACCCTCCTAAGTTTAAAAAAAAGTTAAAAGCGTATAATTTTGCTGTTACAGTACATTAAATAGGTCAACTTCTAATTTTATTACTTGACTATCTTAAAACATTGTTTTTTTTTTTAATTTATTTAACTATTTTATTAAAACTATAAGACGATTCATTCGTAATTACCGGGACCTCATGGTTTTCTGCCCATAGTCACCAAACTGAGCTGGTTTTATCCCATCGAAGACAATCCTGCCTGTCTTCGGTCCTTACATTTGAAAGTCAGCAGTTCGATTGGTATTGGTTTCTGTAGGTAGTTCGATTCGGTATTGGTCGGCTTTCACATCTCTGACGATACCCATGGGAATAAAGGTGGTAGATATATTTATTATATACTGCCGTAGCTACACAGCGAAACGCAGCGTAGTTTGGAGAGTCCAGTGTCCAGCAGTGGACTGCGACAGGCTGAAGTATTAAATGTATTGTATAATATGTTCGAGCCAAGTAATCTTTAAATTTTAATAAACTTAATTTTTTAATACATAATGATAAAAGACGCGTACTATAAAAATATTTACAATATTGAATAATAATCGACATAAGATTTTAATTTAGTTCTTTCTTAAAATATAATAAGTACTTCTTCTATGCTAATTACTCTTAAAACAAATGACTTGAAATGTTTCACAGTCACGTCACTAGTACAGTGCCGATTCGTTGTTATAAGAATTCGAGTCAACTCGAGTTGGTTTATACGGTGTTCGAATCATGACTTGAGTCCGCGATTCGAACCTAGTACCCATGGATTATCTATGTGACATTTATATAAAGAAAATCGTAAAATACAAAAAATGTGTTTTTTTATAAGTACAATTGTAAAAAATAAAAGTCTCCTTTTTTGAAGTCGGCAAGTACATAGTAGATCGAATTACAAAAGTATAGATTTACAAATCAATCACGACTCAATGAATGAATGAAAAATGAATCATGACTTGAGTCCGCGATTCGAACCTAGTACCCAAACCCTAATCCGAGACTCGAGTCCAGGATCGTCAAATTGGTTTCTCAAGAAAAAAAAACATAAATGAGTTCATACGTGTGCCTACTTTAAATTTATATAAAGAAAATCGTAAATTACAAAAAAAATGTGTTATTTTTTAAGTACCATTGTAAAAAATAAAAGTCTCCTTTTTTGAAGTCGGATAAAAATAAATGACAGAGATAACAAGTACATAGTAGATCGAATTACAAAAGTATAGATTTACAAAGCGAAAGAGAAAGATATAATATCCGCGTATGTTAGAGCCAAACGGATCAAGAATTCTATCATATAATAATAACCTTAATCTGTGCAGACCATTCACGGGCACGTTATTGCCTCGGCGTCAATCATAAGCGAAATATATTTTATTATCCAATCTTTGCACTTTTATTTCCACTATCAATAGATAGTCTGGCCATAAATACTGTTACAATTAAAAATAAACAAAACATTACATTTGAATTTAGAATCTTTCATTTTTATATGATTGTTCATTGTGTTTTTTTTTTTTTCATTTTCACGCCAAGACATTGTAAAATATTTTGTGGAATTGAAATGGAGTAAGAAGAAGTAGAACCGAATTGCTGTGATTGCATTACACAAAGTATGTATGGAGCTAAATACAATTTTTAAAAGTCTCCACACGCTTGATATTATTCAAATATTTGTGGCCGGGCTATTGATAGGTACAATGAAACCTCCTCTGTTTGTGACAGAAAAAGATCTGGCCGACCACGTAATGTACCCTATACCTGATAGCGATCGTTACTCATAGTAGAGAATATACCCGCCAACCCACATTGAAGCGGCGTGGTGGATTAAGCTCTGATCCTTCTCCTACATGTGGAAAGAGGCCTATCCCCTATGCAGTGGGATATCACAGACTGAATTTGGCTTTTATATTTCCTTAATTAAAATGAAATATTTAACAATAAACAGCGTCTTGCAGCTTTATTTGCAATTTCGACATTTAAGTTTTTGTGTTAATGAGTCATACATAGGTGGAAACAATTATCTGTGGGTTCACCTTGAAAGATATTGTTTGGATGTTGGACTAATCTATTATCCTGGAGGCACAAACTTCTCTGATTTTCTGAAAACTTTTGAAAATCAGTTACAGGTATGCAAAAGAGGTCTAGTCTTTGGAGACTTTAACATAGATTTGCTTAATGTGACGGACTCTAAAACAAAAAGCTACAAATCACTTGTTCAGGAATCTGGATACCGGATCTTGAATCGTATGACAAAGAAATTCTGTACTAGACAAACCGCAACAACCAACACTTTGATTGATCATGTATTGACTAACTTACCAGATACCGAAATTCATTTAGCAACTGTTGATTCTAGCTTATCAGACCACAAACAGATATACGTAGAAATTAAGAAGAGCAAGACTCCAAAACTGAAAAAGACACAGTATTGGTCCACGGATTACAAGAAATTGCAAAATTTATTTCAAGAAGTTCAATTTGAATCCAGTAACTACAATGAATTGGAGCAATATATTTTGAAATCAATTTTAGAATGTAAACAAGCAAAAACAAAGATAGATAACCTTCCGTGTAAAGACTGGATTAATAAAGAATTAATTAATGGTATAAACTACAGAAACAAGTTATGGAATGAACTAAAAAAAGAACCAAATAATTTATGTTTACAAAAGCAGTATCACACACAACGTAGCAAAGTACGACTAGACATCAAAAACGCTAAAGAAAACTTCTATCTTGTAAAATTCGAAAACGTTAAGAAGAATCCAAGAAAACTTTGGTCCTACATCAATAGCTTATCAAATAATAATAGTAGATTTAATCGTGCTCCTCCAAAGCTAAGGACTCCCACCGGTTTTGTAACAGATCCGACAATGGTATGTCAAATATTTAATGATTATTTTTCCTCAATTGGTCTTAAACTAGCAAACGAGATACCGACACAAGTTCATAAAAGCTCAATTAATTCGACGCCATCTCACAATTCAGATAAAAAGCTAAACAAATTTTCACCATGCACGAAAAAAGAAGTCATAAAAATTATTAATAACCTTGACAGTAACACTAGCTCTGGTATAGACGGCATTAGCACCAAACATATCAAAGGCATTAGTAGTCTAGTGGCTCAAAACCTAAGTAATTGTTTTAATACACTCCTCTATCAGGGTAATTTTCCTGCTTCTCTGAAACTTGCAAAAGTTAGCCCAATTCACAAGGCTGGGGCTTTAAATGACCCGAGCAATTATCGTCCAATGTCTGTGCTGCCGGTTATTTCAAAAATTCTCGAAAAAATTATCTTTATACGGTTAGACGAATATTTCTCTTCAATAAATTTCTTTACCGATTGTCAATACGGATTTAGACAGCGCTCAAACACCTTGGCAGCAACTTTAGATTTAATCACTGACATAAAAACTAATTTAGATAGCAAAAAAATTGCTTTAGGAGTCTTTATCGACCTACAAAAAGCCTTTGACACCGTCAGTCATAAATTTACAACTTAACAAGTTTACTTATGTTGTTATGTATGTTATGTTAACTACTTAACAAGTTTGAAAGCATCGGCATAACTGATACAGCTCTTCAGATGTTGAAATCTTACCTTAGTGATAGGTATCAGGTGACAAAGATTAACGATATTCAAAGTGACCCGCAACCTATCACATGTGGTGTACCACAGGGGTCAATCCTAGGAGCGCTAATGTTTCTGGTTTACGTCAACAATATTTCCAAAATTAAGCTACACGGTAAATTAACACTTTATGCCGATGACACTTGTCTATTTTACTTTGGGGACTCCATGGACGTGATTGCGACACAGGCGCAGGAGGATTTAAACATTGTTTTTGATTGGTTTCGTTATAACTTACTCACGATAAATGTATCCAAAACCTCCTACTGTATTTTTAAGCCAAAAAATAAAAAAATTGGAAACTATAAAAAATAAACTATTGATGGTAAAGTAAGAATTGACCACAATCTCGGCTTAAGAATTGACCACAATCTAATGTGGATTCCTCAAATAAACTACATCAAGACTAAGCTTACATCGTTTCTCGGTGCCATTCGACATAATATTGGTTGTTTTCCCCGCAAAGTTAAGTTCATGCTATATAACTCATACATTAAATCACATTTGACATACCTTATCGAATTATGGGGAACAGCATCAAAAACAAAATTAAATGAACTGCAAACCTTACAAAACAAAATTATAAAAACATTATTTAATTATAACTATAGAACTAATACGGAAAAAATTAATAAGGAAACGAAAATTATGAATATTAATCAATTATACCACTTTCATACACTATTACTTATTTATAAAATTATACATAAAAAAATTGATTCAAAAATAAAATTTACACTAAACAATGAATTACCAAAATATAGTCAACGAAGGCCTGAAAAAACTTTTCTAATTTCAAAAACTAGAACTAAATACGGACAAAGGACCTTGGGTTTTGAAGGAGCGCAATTATATAATAAATTACCAGACGCATTAAAAAACTGCAAATCATTAAATATATTTAAGAATGGACTTAAAAAACATGTCTTGCATTCATTTTAAATAAAGTGAAGTTTTACTTGCGTCCCTATGCGGACGTAGCCTCGACCGGCCGACCGGTGTGCGACCGGCGACTGTGACAGTACCGTCTTATTACGAGTACTTTGCCAGCCGCGCGCTCCGCGCGCGCGCGTCTGCAATACTTATTTTGAATGCAAGATAGGTAAATAGGTAATGTATAGATAATAATGCATATAAGTTGAGGAATGGTTTAATTTTTGTATGTAAAATGTTTTGGTGATAGAAATTCGTTGTAGTTAAAGTGTAAAACAAATCGTAATGTATCTGTGAACTGCTGGACAATTTTTGTATTTTTACCCACATAATATGTTGATAGTTTCTCATGTAAGTGACTGTGTGTTTTCAATGAGAAAATAAATATTCTTTAAACCGAAGTTTTAACTCATTAATCTTTGGGGCCGTTGAGTAAATAAAAAGACATATATTGTTCAGTGATATTTTATTATAACGGTAATCATATAAATAAAGTCTTATTTCAGAGTGATGTTTTAAAATTTAAATTAAGAAAACAAAAAAATGTACATATGTAACGCTGCCTCAACGAGATGTTTATCATCGTATGAGATATACAAACAACCTTTTCCAAATGCACTCCGACAGTCTTAAAGTAACATCTTATAAATGCAATTTGCACGTGTTTATTTTGTGCCATTTTTATAAATTTACATAATTTTTGTGGAAGCACTTGTAGCGACATCTATCGGGCAACATAGGAATTAAGATTGACGTGTCATACATCGCGATATCAAAATTATCAGAGTGATTGAGTATATATACAAGAACCCGACATAACCGTTGGGTGCGGTAGCCCACCAAACACAACATCCGTCTGGTCGGAGCCGTTGCTTGCATTTCATATAGGCAGAAAGGCACTGCCTACCTTGACATGTTACTAAAAATGATATAAAGAACGTGAACATTACATATTTTTGAAAAAGACAAATCATAAGTCAATTTAAACCCGCTTCAATTTGAAAAACCCGCCGTCATATATGCGATATCCGCGCTTCGGGCGAATCGACGACGGTCGTTTTATGAAACTTCTGCCTACAATCCCTAACAAAATGTAAGCAATGACAGTAGGACATTATATAATCCTATAATTTTATAGTGTCGCGCGTCATATGAAATACGAATTAAGTATTGTTTTTAACATTGGTCGGTTTAACAATGACAGGAGGCACAGCCTAAGAATAATTTGTCAAAACAAATTGTCTTGAATTCGATACCATTTTTACCAATAATTATGATTTTTGGCACGGTCGCATAATCGCATCCGCCATACCACAGAGTAATATTATGGCAATTCACTTTGAATTTTTCGTTTGTGAAATATGTATGTATGTGTATGTGTGCTTTGAATTATTATCGAATTCTCACGATTGGTCTCCTCGCTCTGATAGTAACCCCCTTCTGAAAATTCCATCTCATTCTTCTTCTTTTTACTCTAACTCATTCTCTGTCCCGACTATGGAATTCTTTACCCGTAAATATACGGCGTGCATAATCATTAGAGTCATTTAAGACCCGTTTGAAAGATCATTACTTAAAGTCGCTATAATATCGTTACTGATTTAGTGCTATATTTCTCTTGCACTCTGTCGTTTATATTCACAATATCTATAAGTTGTTTTTTTATATATGTATACGTATGTATGTCTATGTATGTATATGTACTTTCATGCCTGTAAGTATGTCTATTTAAGTGTATGTATAGTTATATAATTATATGTGTTTACATATATTATTTTAAAGTACACCTCTATGCCGCTTTATTCTTATTCATGTCCTTTTTCTAAAGGTTGTCTGGAAGAGATCGCTCTTTAGCGATAAGACCGTCTTTTGTACACTTATTTTTTGTTGTTATTATTATTATTATTTCTTTTATTCAATATATTTTCTTATGATTACATTTTTAAATATATTTATAAAAAAAGACAAAAATATTTAAAAATATAAAAATAGTAGTCCTCCGGTGATAGGTTGAGGCCCAGGCCACCGGTAGTTAAGGTTCCAGGCTGAGGAAACTCCTCACAATGCGGGCCGTTTCAAGCATCACTGCCTTTTGAATCCGACCCTTGATCCAACAGTCAAGTGAGAGTTTCTTAAGGTGTTGGTCGAAACTCTTCGCTAGTAGACCATTAACCGATACAACAATAGGAACAATTATTGTTGAGTCTACATTCCACACGCCGGTAATCTCGTGGGCAAGGTCTAAATATTTACTTAATTTTTCTTTTTCGGCCTCTACGAGATTATCGTCATGTGGAACTGTAATGTCAACAATAATTGCTCGGCGCGCTGATCGGTCTACTAGCACTATATCAGGTTTATTGGCTGCAATAAACCTGTCAGTGACAATAGATCGATCCCAGTAGAGCAATGCACGACCATTCTCAAGAAATGGCGTTGGGCTATACCTATAATAAGGCAACTCATTTTCAACGAGGCCGTATCGAATAGCAAGTTGTTGGTGTATAATCCTGGCTACTTGGTTATGTCTGTGCAAGTACTCACCGTTAGCAAGATGACTACAACCGGAAACAACATGTCTAATGGATTCTCCAGGCTTATGGCAAGCTCGGCATATGTCTGGAGTTCCGTCTTTCTTGATATGTTTCCGGTAGTTATTCGTCTTAATAACTTCGTCCATAATTGCACAGACAAAACCTTCGGTTTCTCCGAAGAGGTTCCCGTGTTGTAACCAGGATATAGAGCTGGGCTGGTCTACATCTGGGTCTGTCAGAACTTTGTAGAACCGGCCATGTAATTCCTTGCTCTTCCATACGGCCACGCGGTCAACGGTACGCATAACTATAGGCTTACGCCATTTATCTTTGCCTAAGGACAGCGGAGTAAAGCCCCTATCGACTGCAACAACGTCCATGTGCATATCGCTCTTCATATTTAAAAAGTACTCTCTGAGATTATACACCTCACGATTGTGGAGATTTTTAGCGTTTAAAAAGCCACGACCCCCACATTTTCGTGGGATGTATAATCTCATCACAGATTATATATTATTATTATTATTATTATTTTTCTTTTTCTTTTTCTCTTCTCTTGTTAAGAGAAAGTAATAATCTGACATACGGGCCTTAACCAAGTATGGCAGATGGTTCTGCGTTGGAGGTGATTGTCGAGGCGGTCAAAAATTTTCGAGTGATACGGCAAGTGTTGAGAACTGTTGCTTTTTGTAAGGTGTATGTTAGATTGGTAGACATGTTAAGAATTTTTAAGCTGTTAGTAAGAGTTTTAGGTATGATTCCAGTTGCGGAGAGTACAATGGGAACAATATGAACAGAGTCTGCATTCCACTGTGTTTTAATTTCTATTGCGAGGTCCTGGTACTCTGTTAGTTTGTCCGATATGGTTGTTTGAATATTGTGGGTGTTAGGAATAGCAATGTCTATTAGATAGACTGTTTTGTTTCGTTTGTCGTGAAGAGTAATATCTGGTCTGTTGTAATGTACTGTTCTGTCCGTTAATATAGTCCTGTCCCAGTAAATTTTGCAGTTTCTGTCTTCTAAAATTACATCCGGTTTGTATTTGTAGTATGGTTGTTTTTTGGCTATGAATTTGTATTTATGTGCGAGTTCTTGGTGAATGATGGATGCTACTTGGTCATGTCTGTGTTTGCAGTCAGTCTGTACTATGCTTCTGCAGGAACTAGTTATATGTTGTATAGTTTCAGGGGCACTATTGCAATGTCTACATGAGTCATTAGTCTGATTGGGGTCTTTTAAAATATGTTTCCTGTAATTACGTGTGGCTATTACTTCGTCTTGTATCGCTAACATGAAGCCTTCGGTCTCAGGGAACAGTTCACCCTTCCTTAGCCATTCGTTCGACTTATCTTTGTCGACGTATGTTTGGCATAGGTGGGATCGGTGTCTCCCGTGGAGGGGCCCAGGTAGCGATTTTCTGTTTTGGGTCCGTTAGTTTTTCGTTAGTCTGTGGTTGTCTGTCATGTAAGTTTAGCGGTGTAAGTTTAGTATCTTTTTTGCTTGCATGCCTGTGTAGTGCTGAGTGTTCTGATTTAGTGTGAAAGTATTGCCGGAGTGTAATTATTTGTTTGTTGTGTAGGTTATGAATGTCTATCAATCCCCTTCCTCCTTCTTGGCGTGGTAGTGTGAGTCGTTGAACGCAAGATTTTGGGTGGTGTTTCCTAAATTTTGTGAGCTTAGTATGTATGGTGCGTTGTAACTTTTGTAAATCTGTTTGTGATCAGTTAATTATTCCAAATGAATACGTTAGTACAGGGATCGCGAATGTGTTTATGGCTTTTACGATGTTCCTAGAGTTTAGTTCAGATATCAAGATGAGGATGAGACGGTGTTTGAATTTTGTGGTGAGATCAATTTTCGTCTGTTTCTGTTGAATCTGTCTAGATTGATTGAAGCCTAAATATTTGTATGTACTAACTTCGTTCATCGGTTCAATAGTTTCGTCAGTTTTAAGTGCATATGAGTTGTGTACAAGTTTTCCTTTTTTTACAGAGAGAATTTTACATTTATCAACACCGAATTACATGTTAATGTCTGTGGAAAATTGTTGTGTGATGTCAGCTAGTTTAAAAAGATCACTTGCATTACTTGCTAATAATTTGATGTCGTCCATGTACATGAGGTGCGATATTGTGCTATTTTGTTCATTATTCAGCTCGAACCCAAGTTTGCTGTGGTTTATAAGGTCTGACAATGGGTTCAGAGCCAGGCAAAACCATAAAGAACTAAGGGCATCACCTTGGAATATTCCACGCTTTATATGAATCGGTTCAGTAGTTAAAGATTGATTTATTTTAAGTTTAGTTTGCCAATTTTGCATGGAGACTTGGAGAAATGATATTATAACAGGATTTATTTTATATATTTGTAAAACTTTAAGTAGCCAGGTGTGGGGTACGGAATCGAAAGCTTTGCGGTAGTCAATAAACATAGAATGTATATCTTTCTTTTTCTTATACGCGTGATTTAAGGCAATTGCGTCCAGGGTTAGCTGCTCCTTGCATCCCTGACTGAATTTTCTGCAGCCTTTTTGCTGTTCTGAAAAAATGTTATGCTCAGCAACGTGTTGATATATGAGCTCGCTTATGCAGCCGGTTAATATTTTGTAAAATATCTGAAGACAGGTAATGGGTCTGTACTTGGCTGGGTTTTGTGTGTCACGGTTGTCTTTTGGTAACATGTATGTTATTCTCTGAGTTATGAATGTAGGCATTATGTCTGTTGATTGGATGAAAGTGTTTAAATGATTAAGAATGTGTGGGTGAGTTCGTGTGAATTTTTTATACCAGTAAGCGTGTAAATTATCTGACCCAGGTGCTTTCCAATTGTGCATGCGTTTTAAGATATTTTTGAATGTGTCTACCGGAATATGTTCAAACCTCATTTCAGGTGTGTTTTCAACTGTTCTACTGATTTCGTCTACCCATTCAGCATTTTCGTTATGTTCGACCGGTTGTTCCCAAATCTGACTCCAAAATTCTTTTAGTGTTTCAGGTGTTGGTGTTTCTACTCGTGTACTGTGGCGTTCCTGTGGTGGAGTGGAGATGTTCCTGTAGAATGCTTTTTCATTGTTTATGAATTTACGGTTCTGTGATTTGCGGGCTGTACAGGCTAAATACCTTTTAAGTCGGTTGGAAACTATTTTTAACTTTTGTTTTAAGGTGTCTAAAAAGTGGCTTAATTCGGTGTTTGGATTTTCGTATTGGGCGTGGTTTTGATATTTGCTTTTTATTTGTTCTACTGATTCAACTACTTTGTAACTTCTGTTTCCGTTAATATATTGAGTTAAGTGGGCTATCTCAGATCTCAGTTTTTGAATTTTATCTTCTAACCTTTTTTGCCACGATGGTTTTGTTTTTCTGTAGCTATTACCTCTCTGTCTGTCTATATTAATTTTAGCACCATTACAGATCGCTGCTGTGTACGCTGCTATGTAGATTATTGCGTGTAGTGTGTGGAAATCTTGCTGATTATTCAAATAGTCGGGAAGAATTTTCGAATTGATGTATTCTACTATCACTGCTAGTTTTTTCGAAGTTTTCTGTTTTGGTATAAAAGGTCGAGATGTTGGGTCGGTATTGATAAATTTTTCTGTCGCTGATATGAATTGGTCTTTTATTTTTTGTGCTAGGTCTTCCTGTATTTTATTTGCATTATTATTAGAATTTCGATTAGGGAGAATATCTTCTTCACTGTGTCTTTGGATATCAAATGGGGTTTGTACGTTAGTTGAGAAATCTGGTTCTTCTGTTTCAGTTAGTGGTGTGGTCATTATTTGTGTCATTTGGTAATCTGTCAGATTTTAAGTTTGGTCCTGTCGTTGTTGAGGTCGTGGTAGTTGTGCTTCTACTTCATATCTAATTTGTTCTATTCTTTCTTGTGGTATCATTTTATTGTTGACTATTGCTCTGCGTTGGTCTGATAACCTTTGTTCTGAAATGTGACTAAGATGAGGATATTGTTCAATAAATTTTGTGTGTAGTTTTTTTCTATTTGCTGTCATGTCAGTTTCTATGTGCGTTACTTCAAAATAGGTTCGTAATATAGATTCGTTTAGCTCGTTGGACCACCGCATTCGTTTACCTGTGTTTTGTGTAAGGTTAGTTTGACTGGTTTCTATATTTCCGGTTTGTATTAGCGTTGAGGTTTCATTTCTAATTCCGTCAATTGTCGATTGTGGGAGTAGTTTGTTATTAATTATAGCTCTACGCTGGTCACCAATTCTCTGTCTGGAAACATCCATTTCCGGGAACGCTGCCATGAATTTTTGATGTAAAGTGTCTAAGTATGAGCGTGTGTTAGTTTCATTTTTTGTCAAAATTAGGTAGTTGCGCCATATAAATTCATTCATTTCTGAGTTCCATCTTCTTCTTGCGCTAGTGATGCCAGGAGTGGGTGCAGATTAAACGGCGCATGCCTCCTGCACAACATCTTCTGCCATGGGTGACGGGGTAGGAGGTCGAGATAGCATCTCGATGCGGTATGGGGATGAAGTTGGTGTGGAATAAAGACTGTTGTTTGCTGATGACGTTTTGGATATTGGTGAGTTTGGGTAACGGATTAGATCGGCTGTCGTAGATTGTTCGGGGGAAACCCGCCTGTTCAGTCCCCCACCGCCGGTGGTTCGCATGCTGTGACACCCAGCACCGGCTCCAGGTGTGCCCCGGCGACCCCCGGGAAGCGGCCGCAGATTATATCTTCTATTACGACTTTCTTCCATAGTGCATCTAAAAGAGGGGTTGGGATCGTTGGTTGGGAAGGGTAGTCTGGATGAGCGACAATCTTAACCTGTACCTTATAGCTGGAATTTGCTCCAGTTGGTCTGAGCTTAACTACACAGTACCTTGCTTCCCGTAAGCCCTCCCACCACGGCAAGGTGATCCCATGGGGGGGTTATTATTATTATTATTTCACTGAATGTCACTCCGCTCGCCCAATACATAATAGATACATATATTATAATAACTACTTATATAAATAATATAGTAAATTTACTTATACTTACATATATAAATATAAGCGGGTGGAGGAATACGCCCCGGCAGGGAGATCAAACGGCCGGGGGTTAGGGCTGTAGGCTGAGAAACCGGCGGACAATCCTAGCCGAGTCAAGTAACACCGCCTTCTGCATCCTGGCTGCGAGCGAACCGTCCCGGATCCCCAGTTGCCTCAGATGGTGAGCGAGGCTAACCGGGATCAAACTGTTGGCAGATATTACGATAGGGATTATTTCAGCAGACCCCACACCCCACATGTCGACAATCTCGTGCGCCAGATCCAGATATTTACGTTTTTTCTCAGTCTCGGCTTTCACGAGGTTCTCGTCATGCGGGACGGTGATGTCCACTAAAAATACCCTCGACCGTGCCATGTCCATTACCACGATATCAGGCTTGTTCGCCAGTATCGTCCTGTCTGTGGCGATAGGCAGGTCCCAGTAGAGCCGGACTCCGTCGCGTTCGAGTACTGGCACCGGTGAGTATTGGTAATACGGCATCCTCTGTTCCAGGAGACCGTACATAAGAGCAAGCTCTTGGTGGAGAATCTTGGCCACTTGGTTGTGTCTGTGCAAGTACTCAGTATTAGCAAGCGCGGAACAACCCGAAAGCACATGCCTGAGTGACTCACCGGGATGACGACAGGCTCGACAGAAGTCGGGAGTGCCATCCTTCAGGACGTGCTTTCGGTAGTTGTTCGTCTTGACCGCCTGATCTTGTATTGCACAGACAAAACCTTCAGTTTCCCCAAAGAGGTCGCCGAATCGCAGCCACTGCACGGAGGCCTTACTGTCCACGTGAGGCGCGTGAAGCACCTTGTAGAACCGTCCATGCAGTTCCTGCTCCATCCATACGGTCTCCCGGTCAGAGGTGCTCAGTACGACCGGTTTCTGCCAGTTCTCTTTGGCCAAGGCTAGGGGGGTTAGTCCTTTGTCACACATTGAAACGTCGCCATGCAAAGCGCTGTCCCGTCTCGTCTCAAAGTAGGCCCTGAGGCTGCACACCTCGCGGTTATGCATGGTCTTAGCGCTTAACATGCCTCGACCACCCTTTGCCGATGCCTAGCCCGTTGAAGGCCATTCTAACAGAGCGCACAATCCTTGGCCTTGTGTTGCCCGACCTGAAAGCTAGCAGCCTACCAATGAGGGCCCTGGCCAGGTTGATACGGCGTTCTATTCTCCTCTTCCAGGCTGGTACGTCGCTATTCTTATGAGTAGCGCGTCCAGACTCCTGGGTCTTGGCTCCGACAAGGCGGTGCACCGCTAGAGCGGCGCCGAAGAGAATAGAACCCGTATCCTCCAAGCTGAGGCTGCCTTCCAAATAGGGACAACAGTCTGTTGGCTGCCTCAATGGCATTCTGCGTCGCGGCATTGAGGGGGAGGCGAGAGAGTCGCGGTCTCATTTCCAGAGGAGCGCCTCGAGTCTCGGAAATCGCCTCTTGCAAGATCCCTCTCATCTGTTCTACTTTTTGGGCGACTGCTCCCTCAGTGATCACCTCCACAGGCGCTTCGCTACGAACGCCTTCTTGTTGCGTCGACACTTCGTTGCGCACCGTGGACACGGGTTCGACTTCAGGAGCAGCCTCACGTCGAAATCGTTCGAGCTCGGCGGCGTCAAATATGCCCTTTCGTTGGATGTACCGAGCTCGATCTGCCAGGTTCTGTTCCGTAACAGTTAGCGTAGGCTCAAGCAGTAGGAACTCGCGGTGCATTACTGCCCGGTAGCCAGTCCGCCCGGTTTCACGTCCTGCAGCCCTATAGTACGCACGCATGACACTCTCGTTCATTTTCGGTGTCCATCTCATGCGACGTACTCCACCAGCGGCGGGCAACGAATGCTGAGTCCCTTGGGACTCTGTCGTCGCCAAGCCAACTGGTGGGGATGATGGATAACCCGACCGGTCAGGTGGTGGTGCCGGTCGGCGGGGTTGGCTGGCGGCCCGCATGCTGCCACGTCCAGCGCCAGCTCCAGACGCGCCCTGGCGTCCCCCAGGCAGCGGCCCTATGCGCCTTTCTAAATCATCCTCCATCATTGTATTTTTTTTGAGTGCTAATATACTCACTTGGAGAGGCACTCACGCTCTCCAAGGAGGCTGCGCGGGTGTTATGCAGCTTTTGTTGCCATTAGTCGCCTTTTACGACACCCTAGAGGTAGGAAGGGGTGGTCCTATTCTACTCTGCCGGGAACCACACGGCTATTATTTATTATTATATATATTTTATATTTATATATTAATTTATTATTATTATTTCCTTGCTTGTTTCTTTTTCTTTTGTATTTCATGTATTGTTTCTGGTTGTACAATAAAGTATATTTGTATTGTATGTAACGGAGATGTGTGTTTGATGAAAGTAAATAGTGCATCCAAATTCAACACGTTCGATTTTACGGATAAATTAAAAAATGTTCAGGCGTATCGATTTAGTATATAAATAACAATGACGTTATAATTTTTCATTTATTAATAAATAAACAAGTACTTTCATTAAGCATACAATTTCGTAACTAATTAATAGTGTTATCAATGATTTCCTATGTTTGACACACACGAAATTATCAGAGTGCCGGCCTTATGAGGTCACTATGTCTGATTGAACTGATTTGTTTGATAAGTATCAGTTGGTTGCTGTACGTGTATTTATATACCTGCATAATTAGTATAAATGGACTTTACGTGTCCAATAGTTTACTTGTTTGTTCTTGAAATTATCTAAAAGCCTCTATTCTCAACGAAATTGAAATACTCGTAAATTAAGAAAAAATTGCGAGAAAGTAAGTGCAGTGTGGCTGTTATTTTATTTTTTTTGACTGCTTTCGCTGTCTAAAAACTTTAAGCATGCCACTGGGTCGGAGGATCCTCCCTTTGCGATGGCGGACGAGGAACTTTACACCCCATTCATCACACCCCCAAACTAGTGACCCCAAGCATGAAAATCAGCGCAGCCTTCGCAAGCTACATCATCGTGACGTCATCATCACTTCCTCAAGCTTTCGAGCAGCAAGTCATATAGCCAGCCAGCATCTACGACTATTGCGGGTATCCTGACCACCAGCATGCAGCGGGCGCGCATTCCTGGTCATCGCCCACAACCTTTGTAACGTATATTTTTATTCTTCGTTCATTCTCTTAACAATTATTTCGTTTCATCGAATTGCTATTCTTCATGGCTAGGCGTTTCGCTATTAGCGTATTTCATGTGACGTAGGGCTACGTAAGCAACCATTGGTAGGGTTCGCGGTGTAGATTAGGCTCAGCACTAAATAAGCGCTGGTGCTGTGCGGTCCCTCCCTTTTCCTTTGTCTTCAGCCTCGGTCAGGTTCGGGGTACGATTTTGCTGGGTGAGTTGTTGTAATATTAAACACTTTAATTTAATTTTAATTACTAACTTACTTTTGTTTTAATTGCGACTATGTGTGTAGATTATGTGTGTTCGATTAATTTTTTTTGCTCTAAAGTTATTGTTTTATTAAATTAAATTATTGTAAAATGTTTGGATGTGCTTGTCTTTGTGGGCCATTTCCGTGTCAACCCAGAGACGTTGGGGGTTGACTACGAAAGGGCTTACTTTTTGGTGTGACTTTCCAGGGTCCTTCTCATGGCGGACACGTGCGGCGCCGTTGTTTCTGGTGATACCACGTGGCAGGATTTTGTGTGTTGGCTGCTGGGACCCCAACATCTACGATAAAGAACTGCTCAGCCTTTTCGATCCTTCTTGTGGCTCGTGCTGTGCTGGAGCACGGATCAGCATCGGGATTCTTCCCTCGGGCCGAGCAAAATTTTTTTTAAACCCGGCTGACATCGTGATGGAGATGGTGTCGTGAAGTTTAGACTACTGAACTCGAGAGACTGGCAGGTGATCATCCAGGGAGTTTATGCGGAGCCACGTGTCACGGAGACCGCTATGATAAGTGACCACAGTTAACCTCCACCCACGTGTCAGAAATAATTCGAAACCTCAGTGTAGTTTAAATTAATATTGGATTAATCACAATTGTATTTCGGTCCATAGTGTAGATTTAAAATAATTTCGGGTTGTGTTAAACCCGTTCGTTTAATCCATAAAAGGAAGATAAAGTTGTTTGTTCATTCAAATTTGTATTAAGCTTAAAATTGTGTTTCCTTGTATTAAATTACTTTCAACATTAGTAGTTAGAATTTAATTTTGTTCTCCAATCCAATCTGATCGCTAACTTTTTTTTAAAATATATTTTTACCTCTCTGTGATTTAGTTCGTCGCGTTAAGAAAGAATCAATATTCTCGTATTCTATGCTCAGCCGGTCAGCAAGCAGAGACGCACTTCTCTTCTGATTGACGCAGCATCCAGCCACTACGCAGCACTGCACCACTCCAATTCACTGGAACATTCCACTGGCCTGGCAAACACTTTATTTATCTGCATTATGGTATCCGTTGTGAGACCGATGGAAATCGCTTAACTTGTTTATTTGTCCTCTTTAAATATACTCACCTCACTCACCTTTTACCACTTAAAAATATAATATGTATATACTTTTTTACCATTTAAACATATAGTTATGTCACTTTAGTTTTATTCTTGTCCGTTCTTTTGAACTGAGCATTATGTAAAAATGTCGTTCGATTATAATCAACCTAACCATTTTATGCGCTCACGTACCACAAGTTTATCACGAAAATCTCGCTTAAGTGCATTAATTGGTAGCGAAAATAAGTCATAAGCGTGATCTACCGAAAAATAATTGTGTTTGCTCGCAAACGAAAAAAAAACCCGACTTCAATTACATCGACAAGTAATACAACGTAGATCGACGAAAAAATAGTCAAGCGACTACGCGTTATCAAAGAATACTCAAAAAGTAGTTATCAGATCTCGATAAAATTTATATGTGACCACATGATAAACATCAGCTTTCCCTTAAATTAAAAATTATCAAAATCGGTACACCCAGTAAAAAGTTATTACGGATTTTCGAGAATTTCCCTCGATTTCTCTGGGATCCCATCATCAGATCCTGGTTTCCTTATCACGGTACCAAACTAGGGATATCCTCTTTCCAACAAAAAAAGAATTATCAAAATCGGTACATCCAGTAGAAAGTTATGCGGTATAATACAACGTAGGTCGACGAAAAAAGCGTCAAGTAAAAACGCATTATTAGATATAACTCGAAAAGTAGTTGTTAGATCTCAAATCAATTTAAATGGGACCAATTGGCACACACCATCTTTCGATTAAAACAAAATTTGTCGAAATCGGTCCACCCGGTCAAAAGTTCTGATGTAACATAAATAAAAAAAAAAAAAAAATGCAGTCGAATTGAGAACCTCCTCCTTTTTTGGAAGTCGGTTAAAAAGTGACGTAGATTATACCTTTCCTTTTATCATCTTAGAAGTAATATTTACGTGCTTTTTAACTGCTAATTAAATTTGATTTTGCTATATTTTTTTAAGTCTTAAATAAAATCACAGACATTCCGTCAAAATTATGATGGACATCTGCTATTCTTCGGAACTGCGTGTAATTCGATGATTTTAACTTTTCCATAAAACAAGCAAATGCATTAACTGGAAAGAAAAGAACGTGGGAGAGAGGGAGTTTTTCAACTAACTCAGTTTTTGTAGACCGTCGTCAGTCACATAGTGTCACCCGCTCTTATTGATGCTTATAAATAAGCACTCACTATGACGCAAATGTTAAATATAAACATATCGAAATATATTTTTAATACTCGCTAAATTATACTCAATAAACAGTTTACGGTTCTAGTAGAATCATACCGAAGTCTTTTTGTACAAATATTTACTATATATCTGTTATTATAAAATGTATATTTAGTACGAGTATAATCAAAGGTTTAAGATAAAAATTTAAAGTAGAAGTAGTATATTTAAAATATCAACTGTCTCCAGTATGCAAAGTGGCTTGTCTAAAAAACACGTGTTCAAAAAACCTTTAAGCTTTAGCAAAGGACGAAAATCCAACCACGTAGTGTTCATTATAATCTGAAATATAGATTACACAATCTGAACGTTATTAAAATAATTTACGGTTAAAAACAAATTATGGAGGTTCCATTTGCTTTCGGCTCTTCGACCCCATGATATAAGTTGGCCTCCGCATCTCTTATATCTAGTATTTTAATTCAACTTACCACTCAAGCCATGATTGTATATTCAAACTGAATTAACACACATTACACATGCCATATTCTTCTATAAACTGGTAAAATATTCATCGTGATCTCGTTATTCTCGGCTGTTGCTTATATATTTTAAAAACAAAATACATTTTCCACAAAAATATTAAAATTTTATTGCGAAGTCCACATACTTGACCACTTAATATTGTGTACTCGGTTTCGAGCATATAATCCCTAATATAACAAAATCAGCGTACGTATATGGATTCAAGGTAAACGCTCGGTCAGCGTAATACAAAATAATATTTGCAAATCCGTATTTGAAATACAAAACAAATTAATATATATGTAAATTGAAGTCCAGTAAAATTAAATTAAATGTTACCCGTACCTTTTTCATTTAATTTATTCAAATAACAAGCTTTTTTGTAGAGTCCAGAAAATATAATAAATTATAATAACGATGAAGTAAATGTTATTATGCACAATTGTGTACGGTTTCGGTGTGAAATTAGACATGGTATTATGGGAATATTACTCTAATGATCTAGTCACGGAAATAATAAATAGAAATAACTAAAGTTTACTCCATTATTTCATCCAGGTGACATTAGACTTACATGTTAAAACTTTCTTATTAACTAGCCCGTTGGAGAAGTTTGCAGAAACCCTGCTAACTCAGTCAGGGTGAAATATTGTTAGTGGGTGTACTATTATTTATAACTTTTTTTTTTATTATTTCACAAGGTTAGTAACAAGCATAAGGTTCGTCTGGTTTGTAATTACCGTAGCCTATTGATGCCTGAAACACTAGTTGATGTACCTTGGCACGTCACCGACCCTACTATCGATACTCACATAATCTTTTGTAAAGTTGGGGCACTTCCCATCTAGAGCGACTCCATATTCTAACATAGTTTTCGGCACCTCAAACTCTATGTACTGTTGTTGTAGCTTTGGATTGCTCATCTAGTTGGATCAATATTACCACTGGTATCCCATAAGTGGCGTACTTTCTACATAATTATTTTCTATTTTTGATACTACTTGTATGCATAACCGATTGCAAGTGACTATTGAAGTATTAAACAATGATATTACTTTTCTATGTTTTTCTAAACTCAATTTAATCTCAAGCTATCATCATTGGTAACAACCGAACCAGTAACCGAATTTATTATAATAAATCTGTACCCCTAATCTGGAATCTAGAATACTATTTCTTATTACGATAAAGTAAATATTTTACAACCGCTCTGGTGTAATGGTGCGCCTACCGTAACGGTGACGTCTAAGTACCGACGGTCGCGGCTTCGATTCCCGCTTGGAGTAGATATTTGTGTTTATGCAAAAATAGTTATTTCCGGTCTGGTTGTTGGTGCTTGTGGGTCTCCCCACCGTGCCTCGGAGAGCACGTTAAGCCGTCGGTCCCGGTTGTTATTATGTACACTTGATAGCGATCGTTACTCATAGTAGGGAATATATCCGCTAGCCTGCATTGGGGCAGCGTGGTAGATTAAGCTCTGATCCTTCTCGTACATGGGGAAAGAGGCCTATGTCTAGCAGTGGGATATTTCAGGCTTAAGCAAACATAGTTTTTAAAGAATGGAACTCTCTACCAGCGTCTGTGTTTCTAGAAAATTATAACCTGGGGATCTTTAAGTCGCGAGTGAATAGGTTACTTCTAGGTAAGCGTGCTCCATCTTAGACCGCATTTTCACTTATCATCAGGTGAAATAGTGGTCAAACGCAAGCCTATCATTGTATAAAAAAAAAAATAGTCATCGATAGATCGATATTATCATATCCATAAATTTTCGTATTTATATCTGTATCCGAAGCTTCACATCCGTAATATCTCCAATTGAAATCGCAATGTTAATCCATTTATTAAGCCACAAATCATGACGGAAAATGAAAGACGATCTACAATTACTAAAATAGATTAACACGATTTAGCCTTTTTTTTTTTTTTTACGTGGGGAAAATCCATCATGGATACCCTCCAGCACGGGGGCGCCAGAGGGTTATGTCAGACTCCTACTGACTAAAAACCACCACGTGTGAGCAGTCGTCCGCCTGAGTGGGGCGAGATGGGGTCGCGTTAGCATTCGCCATCTAACACGATTTAGCCTGTAACAGCCCACTGCTACGCATAGGCCTCCTCCTCTTTCTTTTTTTGTTTACCGTGCGGGGGTACATAGCAAACATTTGTATAGCCCATACAAGGGTGTTCCGTGGTCTGGGCATTTATGCTTGTGTATATTATCTATATAGTACTTCTGATTAATGTAATTCAAATTTAAAATGTTCTTTTTTGAAGTAGGCTTGTGCGATCACTCCTGAATACCATAATTTTTACTTAAGGATGTTATTTTCTTCTAAAATTTATATTGTTATAATGTGTACTATTAATGGGGAATTAACTACTATTTATTTGCAAGTTGCTATCGCTTATGTTTTTAATTAATTTTATAAACACTGTTTAATTTTTTATCGAATATTGAAAAACAATACCAATATTCGAAGCAACACTAATGGAAATGAAACGACTACCACTTTAGTTTTATCTTATTTTTTAATGAAAAAATTAATAACCAATTTGTATGTACAGACACGAAATAATTGAACAAGGTCACTCTAAAATTTGATGAGCATAAAATTTAGAAAAATATCCGATAAATAATAAACCGCTTATTAAAATGCTAACTGTATTTAGATAATCACTTTTATCAATATAAAATTTGTTAAATCAATTAAAAGTTTGATACTTTAGCAATAGCGAATAGGGTTAAATGTAAACTAAAATATTTTATTGGAACTTTTTTTCGATAAAATTAGGAGTAATCTATATGACACTATTCTGGTGTAGTGCTGTAAGTGATTTATGGGTCTCTAAACATCGGCGGTAGCGGGTTCGATTCCCGCTCGGAGTGGATATTTGTATTTGTACAAATATTTATTACCGGTCTGGGTGTCTATCCTTGTAGCTCTGCCTATCGTACCTCGGAAAACACATTAAGCAATCAGACCCGGTTTTTATCATAAATACCTGACAGAGGTCGTTACTAGTGGGAACAAATCCGCCAACCCGCAGTGGAACAACGTGGTAGATTAAACTGCTTACCCTACATGGACAAAGAGTCCTATGCCTAGCAGTGGGGTGTTACAGACGGAAGCGTTAATATAATAACCAATAACGTTAACAATACCTGTGCAAGTTATTCCTTGTATCCATTCACCGCTTCTTTTCACACCCACTGAATTTGACTGTTAACTACTACAAATCTGAAATAAACTAAATATATTCTTACTTACTACTCCTCTGGTTCAGCGACCCGTAGAGGATCTTGGCCTCCATCACCACAAGTCTCCAGCGATCCCGGTCTCTCTGCACCTCCTCCTCCCAGCGGTACGTGAGATGCCTTACGGGCCTATAGCCGTCAGGTGTCCCCAAATGTCCTTTCCGAGGCATGGTGGGGAGACCCACAAAGACTGCACAAAAACTCAGATAACGGCAAACATCTATATGGCCAATACAAATGTTTTTCATGTGCAGGGATCGAACTTGCAACCGCCAGCGCAACAGCCACAAATCAGTGCTGTGACTGTTGCGCCAACGCGTCGTCAATATTTTTATTCAATAGTACTTTATTCGATGATGCATCACAGCTAGTCCATATGGCATAAGAATTACTAAAGTCACCTGTTATTAAGAATAAATCTTTAGTTTATTATATTACTTGTTTTGATAAAAAAATGTCATACAAACCGCTATGGTAGCCAGGACCATAAGGTATATATGTAGATGCAAATAATGTTGAGATATTTTTCATTTTTGTTACACAATGAAATTGATATCCAAATAGACTCACAACAAGCAGGCGATGGCACTGGCCAATTACGAAGCAATGGTTGCAGTTATTTGCGAATAGATACAATATCACCACTTGTTACGAAGTGTTTTTTTGACTCTCATTGAAAATCTTAGTAGTAATAATGGAACGAATATCTAAAATATAATATGCTTAGCTTAATATTTTTTTAATCAATAATCGTTACGCAAAAGATAATATAATAATATCGATGTCTTATATAATTTATAGAATATTTAGATTTACATTATCCCAATCAAATTCAGATGGATGAAAAATTTTAATGGTGCTAATCTTCCGTGCAGGCAACCAGTCCGCTGTCGACAAGTAGGTATTGTGGAATGATTAATTGTTCTGTAAATTGAATTCACCGTGATAAATGAAATATCCGCACAATAGGTAATAAATTACACTGACCCTCGGCGCAAGATGAAACGGACTAAAAGTAGGTACCGACGAATATAGCCGGATAATGGATGTAAAACATAGCGCACGTAAAGCCGTAGGAACAGATATGGCCCGACAAATAAAACGCGCGAATCGCTAGCAAATGGTCGCGGACACAAATCCAGGCTTGGTTTAATTTAACTGATCATCTTATGACTGCAAATAGAAATATCGTTTTCATGAATTCGCTTCAGCCTGTAATATCCCACTACTAGACCTCTTTCCCCGTGTAAAGAGAAGGATCAGAGCTTAATCCACCACGCTGCTCCAATGTGGGTTAGCGGATGTATTCCCTACTATGAGAAACGATCGATATCAGGTGTACATGATAACAACCGGGACCGACGGCTTAACGTGTTTTCCGAGGCACGGTGGGGAGACCCACAAGGACTGCACAAATACGCAGACCACGGCAAAAACCTGTATGACCAATACAAATGTTTGTCATGTGCGGGGATCGAACCCGTAACCGCCAGCGCAACATGGACAATCCATAGCTGTGACCGCGTTGGCGCAACGGTCACAGCCATGGATTATTATCATGAATATCTCGGGGAAAAACCTAAACTTTTTGTTATAATCCGTGAATCAATGTACGGTAAATGAGATAGCGAATTCAACTCCAAGAATTATTTATAGGACAAGTAGAACTACTGTAAGTTTTATTTTAGTACTATATGATGTCATTATATTAAAGATCACAAAAATATTAAATTTACTGGTGTTTTGTTGTGTTCTTTTTAATCTTTACCAAAGGATCATCTTGTACCCCACTTGGTTTCCAAGAAGAGCCCTACCCACTCTAACTTCATTATACAATAGTTAACAAATATTCATGATAGTTATGTTACATTGAATACTCGAACTTCATTTTATTACCGAAATCGTTCTGCGGAAATAATTTTTATTTATTTATTTAGCTTTAGCTCACATTAAAAAAAAGCTTTATTCACACAAAAAAAAGAAGATACATTTTAGAACAATTTGATACAAAAACAAATAATGTACGCAAAGGCGGCCTTATCGCTTATAGCGATCTCTTCCAGGCAACCTTTAATAGAAGTAGTATAGGAAAAATATGTCAGTAAAAATGCACAATCAACAAAGCAAGTTTATATTATATAATTTTTGTTTTAATCTTCTTTTATTTTCTAAAGTACTTTTGTACCAATAAAAACTAACATGCCTCGTAAACTTATGTCAATATTTCTTTTCAATTGAACATCGTCTATAATATATTTGAAAAGTTTTTATTTTTTCTTTGTTTTGTATTTTTATTTATTTTTTCTACGGCTCTTTATATTGCTATAACTGCTCCGCAATAATTCCAAAAATATCAACGTAAAAGAAAACAATAAAATTATGTCAAAAGTGTACGATATTAGGGACGGATATAATGGGAACGCTTAATAAACGAAAAGGACTTACAAAATGATTATAAACGACTAGATATGCCCGCGGTTTCACCCGCGTTAATTTGAGGAAAAAACGGATGCTTAAAACGCGCGCGCGACGAGCGTCGTTTCTTTGATTTTACATTATCTCCTAAATTATACGTCCAAATTAAACGCTACAAAAGACAAAGTTTATCTTTATAGAATTGCCATGTTGGTGAAGTATTTTTCATTCGTAAGGATTCATAGGCCTGGCTGATGCAATAAAATTACCTTTTCATTTTTTGTAATCATTGATTCGTTGCAGAACTATATAATGATATATCTTCTAAGATATTCTTTGAAAACAAATAATGACAAGAACATTTTTTTAATTGTGTGGTGAACAAATTATATATTTGCATAAGGATTTATATTAAGCCTGTAAAACCAACTTCGCAAATAATGCATTATTTTAGAACAAACTTGATTACCATAAAAAAGAGTACAATAAGTTAACCTTAATTTTTTTTTTTTTTCTTAGAATTTTTAATGGCGATCTACTCCATCATAACTAATTTTTACGTATCTTTAACTGTTTACACAGCGCACACAATGGAAGCTCTCAAAAAGAATATTTTTTCCCGTTTTCGGGACATTTCTTATGAATTCTCACCTCCTATCGGTCGTAACATGATGTTATGTATTCCTCGATAAATGGATTATTTAACACAAAGAGAATTGTTCAATTCCTTTGAATAAATCTCAGGAGATTAGCGCGTTTTAACAAAGAAATTCTGCAGCTTTATTATATTAGTATAGATATAAATTTACAATATTAAACAAATAGTGATATTCATAAAATTGTAGCATATATATACATTTTTAACAAAACTTTCATCATCATCATTACAGCCTATATAGTCCACTGCTGGACATAGGCCTCCACAAGTTTACGCCAAAAATAACGTGAACTCATGTGTTTTGCCCATAGTCACCACGCTGGGCAGGTGGGTTGGTGACCGCAGTACTGGCTTTGTCGCACCGAAGACGCTGCTGCTCGTCTTCGGCCTGTGTATTTCAAAGCCAGCAGTTGGATGGTTATCCCGCCACCGGTCGGCAAAACTTTAATACACACTAATACACATTTGCTAAAAAATGTTAAATAAATTATGACCACGTGTAATAATAGTGGCAACAACACTGGAAATATTACTTTTAAATAGTTTATACTCTTACTTCCCGTTTCTGTTTAACCCATTAATAATTTACATAGACTGGGCCTATAATTAATTAATTAATGTAAAAAAGATAAAAGTTTTAACTTTTTCAATGCTGTTTTGTTATAGCTGCTCATAGCAAAATGTAAGGCGCATATCATCTTAGAAATTGAGCATGTCTAATAATTCTTTTAACTCGCAAATGAAAAAAAACGACCTAAATTACATTGACAAATAATACAACGTAGGAAGAAATTGACAAATAATACAACGTAGGAAGAAAACATTATTAGAGATAATTCAAAAAGTACTCGTGTACAAGCACCGTCTTTTGGTTAAAAAAAGAATCATCGTATCGGCCTACCCAGTGAAAGGTAACACACTAAAAAATACAGTCCAATCGATAACCTCCTTCCTATTTTGAAGTGGGTTAAAATAGGTTTTTATTAAAATTGGTACTGGCTTAAATCTAGAATTTCTTACACGTATAATAAATATTGATAATAAAAGTACTAACTATGTTTTTATCGTAGTTAGCATTGTTAAATTAAATACAGTAGTAAAACTTATCACAAACAATAAATAAACAGAGTAAACTGTATCAAATAATTAACGCGTAACGTACTGGTAAGTAACTTCAACTATTTGCACATCCGGAATTCGTTCTAAAGGGCCCTGTACACGGTCAAATTTGTTTATCCATTTTGTTTGTCAAACTTCGTGTTTTCATCAAACAGAAGCACATGCGATCAAACCAATAGATCAATAAACTGATGACTCCTAGAAACCAAAACAACAAATATATAATAAATATAAATATTATATAATAATAATAAGTATTGTTATGTTTCAGATATCCAAATCGTTAAAAAGAAAGTTGGAAAATATTGGCACGATAAATTAGAAATACATAGAACTTTGATAACTGCATTGGAGCTGTAGATGGAAAGCATATCACTTTACAAAAACCTGAGCATTCCGGTTGCTATTATTATAATTATAAAGGAACACACAGCCATTACAGTTGTGTTCTCCTGGTTTCAAGAGGACAGGTTTGTCAAACACACCGTCAATCGAAATTTCCATCAAACCACGTTAAACATTTACATTGTCTTACAAACACGTCAAACAAGCTTGCACACTTTCAAAAAATTTGGCTAACACGTTTGTCAAACAAAAATTTGACAAATAATTTGACCGTGTACAGGATACTCAACAATGAAGTGAAGGTGAAGGACAGTGTAAATAGTTATACACTTACGTCATTTTAGGCTCTTTTGTTAAAAAGGAAAGTCACATAATTATAAGGTACATTTTGCTTCATCAATTTAATTACAATTACACTACAGATATTCGTTGATGCCAAGTATCAATATTAAATATTATAGACTTTTATTATTTTTTGATTATACTATTATACCGAGATAGAGAGTTTAAGATGGTTTTAATCAATATATTAATGACGTTATCAATTACAACTCTAATATTCAATTTTAAAATTTGCTATTTAATTTTGAAATAAGCATCATCAATCATTTCTTCAATATTGTATTTGTCATTATTTTGGCATCATTACCATAAGAGTTATTAATCATGGGGATACTAATAGAGCCTAAAATACTCATCTGTCCATTACAATACCTATGTATTATATTACTGTGATCACTACAAAAACAAGTAACAGTTTTTCTTAGTTATCCTTAAAAACGTTTGAGTTTAACCTTGTCTTCCAATTATTATTTCATAATTTATCGTTGCTAACTTTAAATTTAGGCAATTATGCTGTGTGGTTCCGGCAGTAAAGAATATAGTCACCCCCTCTCTTCCCGTAGGTATCGTAAGAGGCGACTAAGGGATAACACAGTTCCACTACCACCTTGGAACTTAAAAAGCCGACCGATGGCGGGATAACCATCCAATTGCTGGCTTCGAAATACACAGGCTGAATACGGACAGCAGCGTCTTCGGTTCCTGCCCAGCGTGGTGACTATAAGCAACACTACGATTATGATTCATATATATGAGTTCACGCCATTTTTGGCGCAAACTTGTTAAAGCCTATGTCCAGCAGTGGAATGCGATAGGCTGTAGTGACGAAGAAGTGACGAACTTTAATTTACGGTATATTTATACATTTTAAAAGTGAATTTTTAATATACCTACAAAGAAAAAAACCACAGGATTTCAAATATTTGTTAAGGTAACGACAACTTCAACAATATCTCGAAATCCGTATTAAGGGCACGTGGAATTAATTCGAATGAAGACACATATAGTATGATCAAAGTAGGGAAGAACCTCAACTTTGTAGATCACAACCAAATGATGGTGTAGTCAGAGCTCAAGGGGACGGTGTAACAAGAGTCCATAGGTATACACTTACGCTTCAGCCTGTAATATCCCACTATAGGCCTCTTTCCCCATGTAGGAGAAAGATCAGAGCTTAATCCACTAAGCTGCTCCAACGCGGGTTGGCGGATATATTCCCTAATATGGGTAACGATCGCTATCAGGTGTACATGATACCAACCGGGACCGACAGCTTAATGTGCTCTCCGAGGCACGGTGGGGAGACCTACAAGGACAGGTATACACACAGACAGGTACAGGTAGGGTACTTGTGGTATAAAAACAATTTGATAGGTACACCACACCACAATACACCAATCCATACCCACACACCATTACACTAAAGTGGAGTTTTTACTCTATAAACATTTGTAGTGTAATCGAAACGAAATCCTGTACAATAAAAAAAATCGGTGTCTTTGTCAGGACTGCGCATCTCGTCATTACACACAAGCTTCATGTAATGACGACATCACACCTGTTTTAACGAGCACGATACACCTATCTTAATGAGCGGAAACGTAAAAACTAATGCTGGAAGAAACGAGAGATTCCACTCCTAGCTACGCATGGAAAACAAGCGTGTAGTGGTGTGGCTTGCTTGTTTTTGTGCGTGCTTGTTTTATATGATTTCCTATGGTCTTGATACAGATTGATATACAATAACAAAATTAATTTTAAGCTTAGGACTTAAGCGTAATAAAACCTTTATTTTTATTCATGGATATTGCTAGTTGGAATTACTAAAAAACTGAATGTTCACCCGCGTTTTGTTGATTGCTCACAGTAACATTTTCTAATAGCTATTACTTTATAAACTAATTTTACACACATCATATCTAACTCTGCTAGCTTCTAGCTCCTCATATTTTTCGTACAAAAACCCCAAACAAATTTCCAATGATTTCCAACTTTCTTTATACATGTTTTGATAAATGATGATTCGAAGTTAACTTAGTAAACGCCCCCGGCTCGTGAGGAGTTAGCAATTTGATACACCTGTCTTCTCGCCTCGCTTAACGAATTTGCGTAGAAATCGCCTTTCGATACTTTATTATAAAATACCTATAAACAATGCCTTTATGATGTGATAAAAAGAAATTAGATAATTCTTATCGACGTGCTGAGAAATTACAAAATTGATATCTTCTATATTTTAATTTAAAGCAAAAACTTTGTACTGCTTTTTAATTGCGCGGACGAAGGAGTATGGGTTTATATTGAGAAGGTGTGCATAATGCTATTTTTTTTTTAAATATGCATAAAAATACTTGAAATCAATAAAAAAAATATGATACACAGTGCATATATCGTTTGTTTAATGGTCAAACTTATAATTTAAAGTAGCTGTGCCCGCGACTTCGTCTGCGTGGGATTTAAAATAAATTATTGTTAGATACAAAATAAATAAATTTCTAAAATTAAAGTAGCCTATGTTACTCCTTATTACATCAGCTATCTGCCAGAAAGTCCCGTCTGACTCGTTTCAGAGATTAGCCGGAACAAACAAACAGACAGACAGGCAAAAATTATAAAAAATGTTATTTTTGGTATATGTACCGTGTGTCCATATGCGTTAGTAAAAAGCGGTTATTTTGATATTACAAACAGACATTTATTTATTTGTATAGATTAATTATGGTAGAATTTAGACTACCGGGCGACCACTTATTTCAACCACTAGTATAATAAAAAAAACGTGTGGCATATAAATAGATAGATTTTTTTTTAATTTTTGTATTAAACACTTAAAATTATTACTAAAATTTTAATGAAAAAAACTTAATTAAAATTGATTAATTTTTAGTCAAGTACGCTTACAAATAACTTTAAAATTGTCATTATACGAATTATGATTATATTAAACTTTAATAAATTAATTTATCTTTTGTAGCTTCTGCAGAGAAGTATCGACAAGAAACTTATAATTAGTCACGAACTACAATGGTTCACGTTGTACAGATCGTTATTATAATTTATAATAAATAATAAAATAGTCTTGGACCGAATAATATGCTTTACATATTAACTACATTTCGATATAAAATTTATATTTATTTTGTAGCAGTTATAAAATCTTTTGTGCGATTTTATAATATATGGGAATAATAATAGTCTAATAATTGTGTTTGCTCGCAAACGAAAAAAACCGACTTCAATTACATCGACGAGTAATACAACGTAGATCGACGAAAAAATAATCAAGTAACTACGCGTTATCAAAGATTACTCAAAAAATAGTTATCAGGTCTCAATAAAATTTATATGTGACCACATGACAAACATCAGCTTTCGATTAAATTAAAAATTATTAAAATCGGTACACCCAGTAAAAAGTTATTGCGAATTTTCAAGAGTTTCGCTCGATATTTCTGGGATCCCATCATCAGATCCTGGTTTCCTTTCCAACAAAAAAAGAATTATCAAAATCGGTACGTCCAGTAGAAAGTTATGCGGTATAATACAACGTAAGTCGACGAAAAAAGCGTCAAGTAAAAACGCATTATTAGATATAACTCGAAAAGTAGTTGTTAGATCTCAAATAAATTTAAATGATCCACACGGTCAAAATTTCTGATGTAACATACATAAAAAAAAAATAGAGTCGAATTGAGAACCTCCTCCTTTTTTGGAAGTCGGTTAAAAAGAAAACGCTTACTTCGCGCAGTCGCAATCTTCGACTTACACAGTTATCATTCGTTCTCACGTTTATACAGTTTGTATTGCTATTATATTAATATTACATTTATCGATATTTTTGTGCATATACATAATATTATAGTAAATTATATAAAAAGTATATTCAGCGCCCGAAGTATCTCCAAAGAAGAGAGTGTTTGTTAAATAGGGAGGAAATTATACCAACCTTAAGGTGGAATAAGTATTTCATGGAATTTTTAGCGCAAAAGTTTTTTTTCCCTATATATTTTGTATAATGAATTTAGTTTCTCACTACCTATCATTATTCAGCTTAATCATATTTTTGCTGTAATTGTCTAGACGAGATCGATTTAAAACGATAAGACTGTATATTGTACTTCCTTTGTATTTATTTATGTCCTCTCATTATAAGTTTCCTTGTGGTGTATATTTAAGCATAAAAATAAACTTGAAATTAAGCGCATTAATTAAAATAATTGTGTTTGCTTGCAGATACGACTTCAATTACCTCGACCAGTAATAGTGTTGGTACAGGATAATCAATAGTAATGTAAATTCGCATTTATTAAAGATAACCCAAAAATTACTAGACAGATCTAAAATCACATCTAAAATCGGTCCACCCAGGCAAAAGTTCTGAGGTTACATACATAAAAAACACAGTCGAATTGAAAACCTCCTCCTTTTTTGAAGTTAGTTAAAAGCGTATATTTCAGTTCATTTTAGTTTTATAATTTTATCCTAAAATATACAACAGTTTTTTTTTTTACCTGCGGTTAAGTGCACTGTGAATGGAAATATAAATACAAATACTCTTTATTATACACTATCAGAGAAAAAAAAATTTACAGCGAAAGAAAGAAAATATAGACATGTACAAAAGACGATCTTATCGCTAAAAGAGCGATCTTTTCCAGACAATCTCTAGCATGAAAAGAACGCGACAAAAGAATTATTATATTTCACTTTTCATTATAATATATAATGAAAAGTGAAATATATATGGAAAGTACCAGCCAGATAGCTCGAGGCTATTTTAATAAAAATTACTCTTTTAAGTTTCCTTCTTACAAGGCCGAAAGCTCTAAATATATTCTAAGTTCAAACCAGCTCACAAAATAAATTAGAATTTTTCTAACAGACGCAGGTAAGGTCCCCCAATTGTAACAACGTACACGCTAGTGTGTTAAAATAGTTTAGATTTACTTACTATGTACTACATTTTCATGCTTCATTCATTCATAAGAGACAAATTTTGTCTAAAGTATTAATCAGATTAGAAGATTTTTAATTTACAGATTAACAAGAATAAATGTGAATTTAAACAATTATTGTAAACAACAAAAGAATTTAAACAAATTATAAGAATAATAGAACTATTTATATAAAATATTTGTAATAGGTATATTGTAAAAGCTACTTCTGTTATATTCAAATATACAAATGGCTTTAAGAACAAACTAGAACATCATTTGAAAGAGCTTGAATTCCATGCAAATAAGAGTCATCAATCGAAGAGGCTTTCTATCAAAGACAAGGGACAAAGGGCCGTTCTGGATTTAAAGATTTTCGGAAGATATATTATTATGTCGAAATTTGGAAATAACATCTTCTATCTGAATAATAGTAATTAAATTACGAATTGAAATCTTAAAACAGTGATTATGGATATTTTAAATTCCCATGATATTCATATTTGTCATTAATTCCAGCAAACGATTTAACAATTGCAATATGAGGTCACATCAATTATTTGAATTTTATTTTTGAATTTTATTGTAAATTTGTATTAAACACCCAAATTATATTACTCAATACAAGAATATATAAATGATAAGGAAGTATAGGTCTCGTAGCTCAGGAATTTAAGGTTTGACATATGACTGAGTTATATTGATCTTTTTTAACGTGATGAAGCAAGTGCTCGCGATGTCTATTTGAAAAAAAAGTATTTTAATTTAAATTTAGAAAAAAAGGCGAAGTTAGGTATTTGTTATATTTTATTTTTCCGTCTCTTTTATTTTATCACTTTTAATTTTATGTACTAGACTTTTGATTAAACTGAAAAATCAACCGAATTATATAAACAAAGGTTTGAAGAAATAAGCTTTTAAATTTTATTATTTTATTATTAATGGTCTGACATTTAACTCAGTTATTTATTTAGATAACTTAAATTTATTTTTCTTTTAACAATATAATATAAAAGCAATTTTAAGAGCTATGAAAGTAAATAACACACTGAACCGAACAGAAAAGGGGTCGGTTAGATAATCTTCAATGTCTTCAAAAGTACCTGACCTAGCTTTATAAAATAAAAATGAAATTAAACAATATTCTGATACGCTTAAATGAAGATTTAAAAAATAAATGCGAGCTTTCTATTTGTAATAAATGTAGAATAAATAAAAATGCGTAGTAGAACTATCACTAGTAGATAGCTGATGTAATAAGGAGACTGATGACTTAATTTACTTTGATTTTAGAAATTTATTTATTTTATAGCTCTGCGAACCGAACAATAACTTTTTTGTTAAATTCCACGCGGATGAAGTGGCGGGCACAGCTAGTATAAGTATTATAACGATTCGTTTCGTGAATGCTCAATTTGTACGCCCTGGAAATTTTCAAAAGAGCCACAGAACTCCTGTGAATCAAGCTGAGTTTTCATTTCGAAAAAACATATATGTTCACGTTTACTTTAAAAAAAAAATAATTAAAAAGGTTGTGATTGTAGCAAATCACACTAAAGAATTATCCATTAAAAAAAATAACTAGTAGCTTGAGAATATTAACGATCATACCAACTCTTCCATTATCATATACTTGAAATCATAACCGTCAGAAAACGGAGAGCGATTTAGAAAACAAGAAAATCTCGACGGAAACTTATGTCGTATAGAATAAAAACTTTTATAAATGGAGGATAAACTAACCGATGCAGTTATTTATACACGTCATGTCTGGCAACACTTTTGACCTGAAACTTGGGCAATATTTTTTGTTTGACAAATGGCTACGGAAACGGGAGTTTGCCAAAGTTCAACCTCCATTACGTAATACGGAGTGGGTATTGCTTGATTGTTCCCGCAGTGATATATTTTGGGGTGTTTAACTAACTCAATTATGGTATTTTAATTATGACTTATTTGGTAAACTTTTACATGGCATTATTAAATTTAACATAATTATGTTTTTTAGTAAATGGAAAAAAAATAATAAAATCTTATAACTATGACAAATATTCCCAATAATCCTATGCTATGACTCCATTCAAATTTACGAATAATGGTAATTTACAAGAATTATAGTTTGCATCAGTAATTTTGTATTATAAATACAATTATAATCATATTTTAATTGTATTATTCTTAGGTGTAGCTATAGCTTCCTTATACGTCCAAACTGATTTTTACCGCGATATTGTAAGAAAAAAAAATAACTAAAATACTCGTCAATTTATCTAATACTATTAAACGAGCAATTCTTGTATATATATATATATATATATATATATATATATAATCTGAATCTCGGAAACGGTTCCAGCGTTCCAAAATCATAAGTGTACCTTCGTACACTTATGATTTTTTATTTAAATATAAGTTCATATTTTTTATTATTATTTTAAATATTATTCATATTTTATAAATATTTAATTCTTATTTAAATATGATTTCCAATAAACACGATTTACTAAAAATACCGAGCTAAGCTTGATCATCCAGGAACTTATTGCACTTGGTGTGCACGCACATCGTAAAAATTTACACTCATCATTTTTCTCTAACGCGCCAGTATAACATCAATAAAACTTAATAAAATCTTATATATAAGTGTTCTGGGTGATTGTGATTAATGTTTGTTTTTTATTTTTCAGAGACCTGACACAGTATTACATACAAGTGTTTATACCTCATCATCATCACTTCATTATATAAATACCAATAATCTGTCTGAATATAAATATTAATACAGTTCAATGAGAGCAGAATTTATTAAAGTAACAAAAACCGTACAAAGTGAAATAAACTAATTTTTTCTGTTCGAAAGTATCAATATGTTATTAGAATCTTTATTTTACAAGACTTCTCTTTTATTTTTCAAACACACAACGGAAAGAAATATAAATTAGTTCTTCTTCGTACTAAATGTCTACAGATTCTGTCTCTGAGGCTAGTATAAAAAATTGAGACTATTAAGAAAATTTTTAATCAACTGATAGTAATTTTTGCCAGCGTGGTGACTATGGGCCAAACACATGAGTTCACTCCATTTTTGGCGCGTACTTGTGGAGGCCTATGTCCAGCAGTGGACTATATTGGGCTGAAGTGATGATGATGACGAATTTTTGCCAATTCTTTATACCCTTATTTTTATAAAGATGTATTTTAATTAAACTTAAAATTACAACTACTATTTTATTAGACCTTGTTTTTCTGCACACTGATAAACGCCTGACATCATGCTTATTGCAGCTTTTTGATCTATGATGTGTTTTTTCGTGGTTTGATGGGTACTTTCTTAAAAATCAAAATTGCACTAGAATTGTAAATAGTATAGTGAAGACTGTCTGTCAAGCAAGAAAATTCACCCCATTCTTTCATTCGTTTCCTCATAAGAGCTTCTTCAATGGATGTCCATGTATGACAAATGATATTTTTGTAGAGCATTCTTAATATTTGTAAATTAATAAATATTTTATGGTACCTTAATAATAGAGATATAAATGTAATACTATTATCCACAATCAGACTATCAGGTGTATAATACAACCAAGCAATAATTACTATAATATTACTTAACTATTTAATCGTTATTAAAATCGAAGTTTCAAAACCAGTTTGAATATGCAAAATAGTATAATTACCTTAATTAATAATAAAATTAATAACATTAGTCTATACACATAACAATTTTGTTTTAATTCCATGCATTTACGGTAGCTGGACTCCATATTCCCACACTATTATCGTATCAATTTATGTGCTAATTTAATTAAGTAATGGGATTATTATTACAAGACTTATTCTAACAGTATTTTGATACCGTAAACAAAAAATGCCATTCAATTATTATTACTTAAAAATATACTTAATGTGAAGAGCCTACAGAACGTTAATTTGTCCGCCCTCTTACAAGACTGTCTCATTTGCAATTCTCAACCTATGGACAGATATTGATTTTGAAAATCCTTTTTTTTGTAAGTAATAATACTTACCAAAAAAATCTTAAAGTTCTAAGAGTTTCAGTTTCAATGTGTCATAATTAGGACGAGTATTTACTTTAATTTAGTTTTTCATCTTTTCTCCAAAGCGGTTTAGAGAGCGAGTATGTCAATGCAAAATGCGTCCTAAAAAGACCCCGTTCTCAACCCAAGAAATCGGCCCCAATCCCTGATGGATTGGGTCACTTGTAATTATCGCTACTAATATCAGTAGGCTCAATACGGACAGGGATTGTATTTTACGCGCATTTGCATTTTTAACATTACGAGCACTTTTAATTACTTAAATTGTAATTAATATTTTATATGAAATCCTTTGTTTTAGGAGTTTACTCCTTAACAATCGTTTTCATATAAAGCCTTCATATAATATAACTATTATTACTATCGTAAGTAATAGTAGTTTAGTTAGTTATCGGAACCAATAGGGTTCCAATTGATGGCGTAAAGACGATATTAGATAGATAGATGACGTTATTTGGTTCGTTTATTTACAATGTAATATGGTATTAATCTTTTTCATAGACTAGTAAGCCTTTTTTGTACTAGTAGTAAACACTAGTCGTGTCGTAACTTAGTCGGAGCTTATACACACTCTTTGTTTTTCTATTTTCACGTTTTTTGATTGACTTGTAATAATTTAATAAATAAATGACATCAATAAGTCTTTATCGTACGGTGGTCGGCCAAGAAAGTGGTGTACCAGTTTTGATTTAGTTTCGTGGTCATTAAAAATTACAACAAGGTTCGTTATTAAAAGATATTACTGAAAGAGACATATAATAATGACGGAAACCTAATTGATAAAAGTATTCATACGTCATTATTATACATAACATTTTAAACTCTATTAGGTAAAAATAATATCGTTATCAATAATAAGATAAAGACGGCAATAGAAGTTGTCACGTCGATCTGCAAGCGAAACTAATCCTTATCACCTATGAATCTGCAAACGGCATTCGACCTTATTATGGTGGTACACCACTTTTACAACAGTAATATGCATTGTAAAAATATAAAATAAAAAATATTAACTGAAAAGTACTTAATTAAACTTTTAAATATATTATTAGAAAAGATGCAAAGATTAATAATAAAAATTTAAACCACGTGCACATTAAAAGTAAATAACAACTAAATAATAATCACAAAAAAAATAAATAAAAATTATAATTAATAAAAAAAAAGCAAATAATTGTGTTTGCAGACAAACGAAAAAAAACCGACTTCAATTACATCGACAAGTAATACAACGTAAATCGACGAAAAAATAGTCAAGTAACTACGCGTTATCAAAGATTACTCAAAAAGTAGTTATCAGATCTTGATATACATGATGACCACATGATATATGAATATCAGCTTTTCATTAAATTAAAAATTATCAAAATCGAAACACCCAGTAAAAAGTTATTGTGGATTTTCGAGAGTTTCCCTCGATTTCTCTAGGATCCCATCATCAGATCCTGGTTTCCTTATCATGGTACTAAACTAGAGATATCCCCTTTCTAACAAAAAAAGAATTATCCAAATCGGTATATCCAGTCGAAAGTTATGCGGTATAATACAACGTAGGTCGACGAAAAAAGCGTCAAGTAAAAACGCATTATTAGATATAACTCGAAAAGTAGTTGTTAGATCTCAGATAAATTTAAATGGGACCAATTGGCACACACCACCTTTCGATTAAAACAAAATTTGTCGAAATCGGTCCACCCGGTCAAAAGTTCTGATGTAACATACATAAAAAAAAAAAAAAAAAAAAAATATAGTCGAATTGAGAACCTCCTCCTTTTTTGGAAGTCGGTTAAAAACATATCGATTCTCGAAAATTTTAATTTACATTAAATAAGTCGTGACACAATAATCGTAGTATTAATTTGTAAAAATCAAATTCACAGAATAGACACAGTAACAAAAATATTCAATGGCAAGTAACAACAGTAGTATTCATGTTTATTCATAGTAGTGATCATGTTTCAACTGATTATAGATACAATAAAAAAGTATGTATTTCGAAAGTACAAAAAGCTATAATAAAAATATATTACAATATATTTTGTTTCTATTTCACATGTTACATAATTCATATTGTTAAATATCTTTCCCATGAAAGATCAAACTTTTTCTTAGTTGAATTCATTCGAATCAATTACATGTAACTTCCGAATCAGCGAACTGGCAAATGCATGGTTCATGATCCACTCGGTCTTTCGAGCGCTGTTTGAAGGAAACCCACTTCAAAATTTCAGATAAATTATTCAGCATTAATAGACAGACATATATCCGAATAACGTCGGATAAGCACATCAGTTTGCAACGGAGGTAGATTTTAACATGTTATATTTAAGTAGGGTAGTGTACTAAAACTGAGGCTAAAAAATTATATCGTATTTTGTTTATAATAATTTACGCTTATACATATATTTATTTTTATAATTTAAACAATTTTAACGTATAAATTAAATAAACTGTACGCAGTCGCTACTAAATGACGAGTACCTTATTTATTTTCAACTTATTTTGGGATGCAAAATAAAACTGTGATTTTTTTTTTAAATAAGGCACGTCTAAAGATCCAACGGGGAAATTGGAGAGATAATTTAACCTTCGAGCTTCTCGGTGCCGAGAATGAGATGATAACAAGATATTTAGTATTCCAGACACGAGAGATCGATCCACCTGCTTTTCATATCACGACTATTGTCGACCCAAAGGATTCGAGTGCGCCTCCAGCCGGAATGACAATTCCTGTCTATGGAAATCAATTGAGGAGGGCAGCAAAGCATCTCTGCATTTCTCTTCAAATTTTATTAATCGTTTCCGCCGCGTTCAACCGTCTATCGTTTCGAAATTCCTTGCATTGATCGTTAGATTGCTCTGAATATACAGCCTCTAAGTACAAAAGGGACAACTGATATCCAATCCGTATTAATATTAATCTCTGTAGTTGTTCTATTAATAAAATTGCGGATAAAATAATATCAATAAACCATCACATTAAGGTTTTGACCTTATGGTCTTGGTCAAGGTGTATTTATTCTCATAAGAATTAACACAATTCACTTATATGAAAAAGACACTAGAAATAATACATTTTTAAATAGGTATGCGTATTACATAATTTCTAGCCGAGCGTGTCAGTAACTCACTAATACACAATAGTTCAACACATTATACGATATCGTTACAAAAAGTAAAAAGGCGGGGGGTAGAAAAGTGCTAGGTATATTGATGGTAAAACCAGTCACTATGCAGAAAAAAGGAACAAATCGATAAGCGACGAAATACAAATACACATGTTTTCTATTAGTATATCTATTATAATATTTCTAGTATTGAAAAGGTATATTTTTAATATCATAATACCAACTAAGAAAGAAGTTGAAAGAAAATTTAAACAATCAAGTACAGTCCAAAAATTCATAATCCTAGATAGTGCAAAGGTAAAAGCTTCTTCGCAAGTATTCTGGTAATAGTCATCTATACTTTTTTGTAATTGATTACTTAAAATAAAATGTCAAGTAAATGGCTCCTTTTTGTTTAGAAATTTGATATAGTGATGAGCAGATAGATTTTGTGTAAAAACATTATTAACAGGATGTTGACATCAAATTCCTTTTACCACTAACCGACAAAAGACCCTATATTAGCACCCTTCGTTCGTGGTAAAATCAATTTAATACAATCTAACTTCAAATGTAATAACTTCATAAGCTATAAGCGCTTAGTTTACATAGCTTGTATAAAAGCTGAGTTAACCAATACCAAAAACCAATAGTCCAAAAATAACATCGCTTATTTGATTGATTTGATTGAACTTTAAAAATATTAAGCGACTTTAATTTACAATTGCAAGATGATGAGTTGAATTAAATAAAAATAAAAAAACATCAAAGCTGCTTTTGTGGGAAAACTTCTTATATTCAAGCGAAATCTACGAAGAGGTGAATACAACCACTTTCCAACATTATCAGCATTATCGGTAAAACAGAAAGATTTACTTACTGCCAACACCTGGACGTTCTTCATGCTAATTGTACAGACAGATTCCGGTATATTTTAAATATGAATATACCAAGCTGGGTTTTTTTTCTTCACTTTTTTTAAATAAACGTTATAATTTGCTTTCCTTGTTGATTTTACATTTATGGTAACGTAATATAAAAAAACTTCGATAAAAGAATCGACATTTATAGTTGTGGTCGTCATGAACATTTATCAGATATCATTTTTCATTCATAACTGCCAAATCCTAATCTTTTTAATACAATAAAAAATTGTATCATTGATATCTAAATTTATTGTTTAATTTTGATTTACAAAACAAAGTTCTTGTTGAAAAACCCTATAATTAATTAAAAAAAATCAAACCGTTCATAAATAATAGCTTCACAGCTTATTTAGGTATATTTGAATCCATTAAAGAATAAACTTATTCACATATGGCACTTAATCATTCATATGTATGTTTATTCGTGTATATACACATATCGGATTTTGACACGATTAATATCATTTAGAGAATTTATATCTATAATTTACTAGCTGACACGGCCACGCGTTGCTGTGGCTAAAGTTTTTGTTATATTACATTATAGTAAACAATCTAAGAGGAACAATAAGAGAACATCAGTCATTGAATTATACGGTATTTCGTTCACTACAAAATAAATTTAATTAATTTTATAGCGTCAACAACACGTGGTAATTATGCTGTTAAAATGTAGCTTATATGACACGTTCGTAGATTTACCATAGCAGCGCCATCTATTGATTACTTACTCAACCCAGTCGAAAGGTATCGACATCTGTTAGAATCATTTGGAGTTAACAGATAGTTGTGACTGTCAAATAATAACAGACAAATAATTAGCAATAAATTAAAATTGGGACTATAATTTGAGATTTAAACTATCCTATCTCTCAAGTTGGATCGAACTGCACATGGTGTGCGAATTTTATTATAATCGGTTAAGTGGTTTAGGAGTCCATTGAGGACAAACATTGTGACACGAGATTTATATATTAAGATTATGTTCGATACAAAATAAAAACTAGCGGGAGAGATAGGAGAGGTAAATATAAAACTTTACTTGATAAGATCTTCAATTAAAAATCTTAAAAATAATAGGGTCACCAAAATTAATTTGTATGCACACGGACGATCACTAAAGGACAACTACGTACGCAGCGCGACAATACATATGGTGACCATACAATCGCTTATAGTGTGCCTCGACTTATTAACAACTACCTTCAGATTTGTATCAAAAATATTTCAAATAGAAATATTAAAACTAAATTAACACAACATTACTTAAATATTTTGGATTAAAAAGTAGATACTTTAATTGTATAAACATTATAAATATTATTTTTGTTAACCTTTTAAGTATTATAAAGAAAACCGGCCAAGTGCGAGTCGGACTCACACACTGAGGGTTCCGTAAAAACAAAATTATTAAAAATATTTTTATTATATGATGCAACTAAAAATTTATGACTTTTCGCAATTTTTCAAGGATTTCTCCAAGGGACAGTAGACCCGAGTGTTTGAATTAATTTATTTTAATTTCAGCTTGATACCTCCATGCGTTCCTGAGATAAAGGGTCTTGACAGACAGACAGGCAACAAAGTGATTCTATAAGGGTTCTGTTTCTTTCCTTTTGAGGCACGAAACCCGAAAAAGTAGTCGTACCGTCTGTTACGGTTAATAAATAAGTTATATGTATAATTAGATTACGATAGCACAAGTTGAAGTTCCTAATTGGTTTTTGTTGCTATTATTTTGTTACTTTATGTATTGTAAATTGTATAAACGATAATAAATAAATATAAAGTAACGGAAACAGGTTTTAAGAAATGAAAGATGACGTTGACGATAATAGTTTACTTTTTTTGGTATCGCAGAAGAACCCGTTTATGGGTGATATCCAGGACGCCCGGGTAGGCAGTCCTAGACCGTATGTCGGCTTCAGCACTTGGGGGCGCAGTACCGACCAAAACCCTGTGGGAGCCTTCAGCCACTTTAATTGGAGGGTCGCGGATCTGCAGGCAACAGGATCCCTCCAGCGACCGGCTGGCCTCGGCGAAAAGGCCGGACTTCTCCTCCATGGGGACTATCCGGCTCAGCTCTGAATAATCCCGACGACGCCGTGTCTAGCAGAACCGGGTTCCCATCCCGGCCCGACACGAGCACAGGGGCGTTACTGGAGGCGCATTAAGTAGCGCTTCCTTCGCACCCCCGTTCGTCGCCTGCGGACGGAGGCCTCGTCGGTGGTCTCCTCTCTCATCCGCTCGTCGTTCTCCTTCTGGGACCATCGCCGTCCAGGACTCGTCGTCGCCGAGCATCATGGTGATGACGCTAGGCAGTGACAAGTCCCCTCCGAGGAACGTAATAGTTTACTTATAACTAATAATATGAATAAAGCAACCTTTTAAAAATTAAAAAAGATGACAAAATATAAATTAACAGGTTGACACAGTGTAAATTACTTTCGTCGGCAGTATTTTAATAATAAAAAAGCTAAATATGTTAACCTAAAAATCCAACTATTAATAATAATTGGATAACCATCCAACTGCTGGCTTTGAAATACACAGGCCGAAGACAGGCAGCAGCGTCTTTGGTGCGACAAAGCCAGCCCTGCGGTCACCAACCTGGGCAGGCGCCAGCGTGGTGACTATGGCCAACACACATAAGTTCACGCCATATTCGATGCGAACTTGTGAAGGCCTATGTCCAGCAGTGGACTGTGATAGGCTGAAGTGATGATGAGTGTAGAGTTACACAAATAAAATTACTCTACACAAAAATTAAGTAAGTTGAGTTCAATTTTGGTGATTATTTAATAAATAAAAGCAATAAAGTTTTCAATTATTTGGGACATCTTGAAAACGGGAATGTAATTAAAGAAAGAGACGTAAAACCCGCTGTCCCGAAAATATTAAGCAGAATATTAGGGTTGAAGCAGAAACGAATAAAAAAATTTGATGTGGATACCATATGACTACCTTATAGAGCTATAAAAAGGAAGTATCTGTATGACTATATACGTCAACACATATAAATATACTGTCAATATTATTTTACGTGGCCTGTGAATCAATGAAAAATACAAATTGTGCTTACAGTCAGACCGCGGTGCAGTGTCCGATTCAATTAGGACAGATCGTGTGCGCTCTAGCGGAAACAGTGGCGCAAGATTTCTATAAAAAGAATTTATCTTAAATAAAAAATAGAAAACAACGAGGGCGACGCCTTCACAACTTCACCTTGACATGATGTGGCCTTGACTTGGGTGAAAACGCTTCGTATCATCCCTTTAGGCTACGATATTAATAATAGTGATATTACAATTTGTCTATGTTTTGTTACTTTATATAAACATCTTTCTTGTTTTCTTGTCATAATAGAATTGAATGATAATGTGAATACACATAAAAATGTTCTAATCAATTTAATTAATGCTCAGTTACTTTAAGACAACTGTCCTTAGATGTCTTGTGTTATAAAATAATATCCTAGGTTTCGATAGTGAAGTCTGACTAGACTAGTCTTAGAGATATAGCTTAAACTAACATAAGTACTCATTTTTAGACTATACATATGCTATAATATCTTACATAAAGGTAAATCATTTCGAAAAAATTGTATCTATTGAAATGTAGCTGTTTATTATTCTAAGTGATAAAAGTTAAATTACGGGAAAAAGAGATGAACTTACACGAGATTGTGAGATTTACGTAAACTATTTGTTTGTGACATATTAAATTTTTATATTTATATTCTTAATTGAATTTGTATTAAATACAATTATTATTAAACCGAGAACATCGTCCAGCAATATTCCTTTTGACTATAAAATTTGCATTGATTTTATTTGTAATAAATTGAAAGCTTATTTAATATAACCAAACAGTAGAATGTAGAAATGTAACCTAATTGAGATGAATATTAAAAACGGTAACAAACAATGAATATCATTTATAAATAATTTAGGTCACTTGCTTTTTTGTGGCCGTCGTTATTGAGTTACCCTGACATTAAATTCTACACAGTGTGGTATTGGCAATACTATATAAACTCTGAGAAATAAACAACATGCATCATTTGGTAACAGCTTACCGAATCCAGGACAACAGGAACATGAGAGGAACTACCTTGTTTGGTTTCTTGGTTGTGGCTGCAACCGCTTGTGCTAGAGATGTTCGTCATAAGCGAGAAGCAGATCTCGAGGAAGCAGCGTCACATCTTTGGGAAAAGGGTGAAGGTGTTGAACACCATGGTAATCATCACGCTGAAAATGGAGGATTTGCTGAAAAAGGTTACAAAGGCCATCACAGTTATGACTCTGGCAAGAAAGGATACTCCCATCATGAGGGAAATAAAGGTGAGTTCGGAGAAAGCGGAGGACATAAAAAGCACCATCACCATGACGATGGCTACTTTGATGAACACCAGCACGGAGAAAAGGGTGAAAAGGGCAACAGTTTTGAGGAAAAAGGACATTATCATAAAGGACGTTCTACAAAAGGTCATCATGGAATACATAAATTAGACGAGTTTAAGAAGGACAAACATTTCCATGACAAGCATGGCGAATCAGGTTTTGAAGAAAATTACGGTGGAGATCATCACGAAGGTGGTTACAAAAAGGGTGGTGATTTCCATAAAGGACACAAAGAAGGCGGTTTTTACGAAAATGAACATGGAGAAAAGGGACATCATGAAAAGGGCGGTCATCATCACGAAACAAAAGGTCATCATGACGAAGGTGGTAACGACGAATACTGGGGACAGCACGCAGAACACGGTAACAAAGGAGCCCACGAAGAACACAAAGATTGGGGCTGGAAGGGACATTAATATATCAAATGATAGTCAGTTTTCGAAACGAAATCGATAAAATTATGCATTTTGTTATTGTTGATTATTTTGTCGTATGTAAATAAAGAGTTTGATAATTTATTACAATTGTAACAATGTTTTTCTGTTACAAATGTAACTCTATGTTAGTCAATTTTAGCGCAAAGACTGAACGACGAAAACACTATAATTTTATAGCTCAGTAAATTAAAATTAAATAGAGGAAGATATACACTGAAAACCTTAATTTAACCTAAGTACAATAACAAGTGGCTGTATATTTTATTATCGTTAAGCCTGAATTATTGAAACATACAAAATAAACTCATGAATATTAACTAATAGGGCTATTTTAAAATGTATACGCCTACTAAGGAATTCTTTCACAATGTATATTAGTTTTGGTCATTAGGGGAGCTAAATATTTGATTAAAAAGATACATGAAATTCAGTTATTTTTAGCGTATACTTCTGATAAAAGAGCTTATTTTTGGGCTTGTTATTCATAACAAATGAACACATTTAATTAATTTGAGATAGATATAGATTATTTTATGATAGATATATCGTAAAAAATTGAATATTGTATAATATTATATGTTAACAAGCATTAATTCCGCCGATATACTGTCACGCAGTTTGGCAGATTATAAAATTTTACAGTATTTGGTCAAATAATTTATTATTATTTTCTCTCTTTATATATATTTGACTGCTTTCTGCTCCGGGGTTGTGGATTCGATTCCCACCTTGAATCTGGGGATAATATAATCGGCTGTTACCTATAACACAAGCATTAAGTTGCTTACTTTCTGTACTAGTACCTATTTAAATGTGAAATCAAAATAAATTTTGAAAATGTTAATTATAAAGTCGAGAAATAATTATTAAGTAAGCGAGTACTTATCCTATTACTCAAAATTAATTTTATGAAATATAATCTCATTGTAGTAATTATGTTTATTAAGATCTACGTACTTTATATCGTGTATCACCAACTTGTATATTGTACATGTACATAAACTTCTGATGTATCCGAAAATTTCATCAGCATACTCCAAAAATCGAAGTTATACTATATCTTCGGATTCGGTTTAAGAAATTAATTACTTGAATCAAACTAAAGTGATATCGTCTTCCAAAAGTTCTTTAAGAAGACCACTTATATTTTACTCAAAGAATTATATTATTCTTTTGTTTATGAATACAGAACACACGGTTTTAAAGACGTCAGTTATCATGCATGCTCTGCAGATTTTTTTTTTTCAGTGTCATTACTTACTCCTTCAAAAAATTGTGCGTTTTAAACGTGATGAAAAATTCAAGAGTAGTTCCTGCAGTAGAAAAACAATAGTAAAGTAAGTGTGACTCAAGTATGCTAGCGAAATACTGAAAAAAAAACAATGTCTCGAAAAAACAAAAAAGAAAAACATGGAAATATACTTACTTTACTTACTTTTATACGTGATTACATCTTTATGTTTTTCTAAAACTACGTTTTGGAAAAAAACTTCAATATTACAAATATATTGATCAACTACGCTATGTTCCATACATATTTATTTTAAGAACTTAATTTTTGATAACGCAGTGAGCAATTTATTACTAAGGAGTGTCAAAAATTTATAACTTAAATACCAATTATATTAAATTCAAATTATAACAAATTTTATTAATAAAATTTTCTAAAAATTAACCAGTATTACAAGGGTATAGAAACTATTATAACTTGTATTCCTCGTAGCAAATATACACCTATATTATTATTTTTTTAATTTCTTTATTAAGAAAACCAACAGCTTTACAAACAATGTACCTTACAGCTATGTATATGCCACGGGTGTATAGTATTGCCAATAACAGGTTTCCCTTAAATTAACAATAACACTGTAACAATCAAACTTACAATGCTAAAATGAAATAACAAAATAATAAACTTAGAAATTCAGGATGCTATCAACTTAAGCCTCTCTATACGAATAAATAAAATTAATAAAAAAAATTGAATTTGAGTATCCGCTTGTAATATCAAAATAAACCGTTTTTCACTAAATGCGTATAGATAGTCTGTCTGTCTGTTAGTTCCGGTCAATCTCTGAAACGGCTGGACCGATCCTGACGAGACTTTCACTGGCAAACATCCGATGTACGGATAAAGGGGTTTACATAAGGAGGCTAGGCTACTTTTATTTTGGATTTAAATAGTATATATAAAAATATATACTAGAACAATGAACCTAAAACTAAAAACCATATATATATAACTAGAATATATTTTTAAAAGGAGTCCCTTTAGGCGAGGTTCCGAAGATACTGGCAGCGTTTGCGTTATTAATAAAATGTATTTAAAACAACAAATCCTGCAACAATTTCGAATTTTAAATTAATATAGCTATTTTAATAGCTAAATAATAACTTTGGTACTTTACTTACTAACACTGAAATGTCTTCAGTCTTCTAACCGTCATTAATATTAACTATTATGAACATTCAGCTCGGTGCCTGAAACTAGAAATCTTTAGTATCGTTGATTATTATAACAACCTTGACACTACCGGGCAACAATAAATTTCTTAACCGTTGCTTTTAACTAGTATAAAATATCTTCGGAACCACAGCAGATATCATTCAACATCTAACCAACAATGAGAAGTCTTCTGGTGTTGTGTGGGCTTGTGGCTCTTGTAGCTGCGGTCTCCGCTCGGGAGATCCGAGAAAAGAGAGCGGCGGATCTCGAAGCCGCAGCATCAGGGCACAAATGGGACAAAGGTGGTGGTCACGAACATCACGGACATCATCATCATGAGCATGGCGAGCATGGACACAAGGGACATAAGGGACACCACGAACATCATCACGGAAAGAAAGGTCACCACCACCATGAAGGACATAAAGGACACCACGGTGAACATGGTGGACATAAGAAACACCACCATCACGACGATGGCTACCATCACCACCATGAACATGGAGAAAAGGGTGAACATGGTCACGGACACGAGGAACACGGTCACTTCCACAAGGGCCATGACACCAAGGGTCATCACGGCGTCGAAAAACATGACGAATTCAAAAAGCATAAGCACTTCCATGACCACCACGGAGAAAAGGGCCACCATTCTCACCACGGCGGTCATCATCATGAGGGTGGTTACAAGAAAGGTGGTCACTTCCACAAAGGACATAAGCACGGTGGCCACCACGAACACCACCACGGCAAGAAAGGTCACCATGAAAAGGGAGGACACCATCACCATCATAAGGGACACCACGGAGAAGGCGGACACCATGAGCACTGGGACCACCATCATGACCACGGCAAGAAAGGTGGTCACGAAGAACACAAGCACTGGGGACACAAGTCTGGTCATTAAAATGAACAAACTCCTTCCATACAAGTTGTTGATTGTTGACTTATTACATATGTATTTTGTTATGTTTTTTCTAGATAAAATAAAAATAGTTTATACTTAAACTTTAAAACGAGGTTTATTTATTTTCTCTGTATAAATAACTAAAAGCGGGTTAAACATTGTACTGACGAAATATGAAAAAAAAACTTATTCGATTGTAAAAATTACTCTTGGTATTGTTTTGTTGACAGTGTAACATATTTCCGGTTGTAAGATTTCTCAAGATAAGTCTGATAAGTGTTTGCTCACAAACGAAAAAAAAACGACTTCATTTGACATCGACAAGTATCTAATACAACGTAAGCAGTCGAAAAAATTATCAATTAAATACGCATTATTATAAATAACTCAAATAATACTTGTCAGATCTCGATCAAGCCTAAATAGCCTAAATGACAATTACAAGATCTCCTTTAAAAAAATATTCATCAAAATCGGTACACCAGTAAAAAGTTATGAGGCACAATAAATACAGTCGATTTGAGAACCTCTTCCTTATTTGATGTCTTTTAAAAATAGTACTTTTTAAAAAAGCTACGAACGCAATTGTAATAGTCAAAGATTATAATGAAACTTGAAAAATTCGCATTTAAGACTAAACGATAATGAGGCTCTAGAAAACTAAAAATTGTTTTTAATTTTGAAGTAATTATTTAATTTTTAACTGGAAAGTTTCGTATGTCTTGTATACTTAAAATGTACAATGTCAACACTTATTGTGTACTTATTATCGAAGTTTCTTATATTACTATAGTTGCAAAGAAGCATCGATCCGCTTGATGATAAGCAGCTACCGTTGCATATGAATCCTGCGAGACCAGGAGCATGCTGGATACCTTAAGCGCTTTGACTACCTTACACGAACACAACACTACGTAAGTGCATTATTATCTTCTGTTATTGTTTATTGGTATTATGTGTCATAATACATATTACGATTAATGTTATATAGTTTTTAAGTCATGTTCTAAGACCTATTTGGATATACCGGTAGTCTCGCCCTGTGGCACACCGCTGTGCCGAGTAAATAAATTCAAATACCTGGGCCACTAGGTTACCGATAATTTAAAGTATGACTGTGATATTGAAAGGAAACGTAGGTCGCTGTCTGTCCGATGCAACATGTTAGCTCGGAAAATGCAAGGTCTACGAAACCAGTCAAATTAACGCTTTTTAAAGCATACTGTCAGTCATTTTACGGTTCCGGTATAACAACGCATTCATGGTTCTGATGGGGCTGCCACAGCGGTGCAGTGCCTCAGGCATGTTTGCGGCGGAGGCGCATAGGGATAACTTTTATGCCGTTATGAGCAAACGATACGCCTCCATGTTAACACGCCTCCGTGGCTCCTCCAGCGGAATGCTGAATGTGTCTGTTGACCCGTGGGATTTGCCAATGATGTATCGATGGGTGCAGATTCATAGAAAACCAAATTGTGTTACAGTTTCGTACTAACATTAGTTTCTAAGTTTTCATATGTTATAACATTTCGATGGATGTAAATCTGAAATAAATAAATATTATTATTATAATATTCTAAAGGTATTCTAAATTGTCTACATATTCTGCTAAGCAGGATCTTAAAAGAAAAGTGGCATTTGTTTCCGCGAAAAATGTTCTTATTTTTTGTTATTGGAGACAATAAAAGCAATATTTTCTTTTACTTTCAAGATGCCTTCTAATGATTTCTTTGAAGCCGCAATATGAAAATAGTAACCTTTGTGAGACAGAATATCGGATTTCGTAGTATTTCTGACGTCTTCTTGTATCTTCATTTCAATAAAGTTATAAATGACTCACAATAAAGGTAGCCGACCGATGGCGGGATAACCATCCAACTGCTGGCTTTGAAATATACAGGCCGAAGACGGGCAGCAGCGTCTTCGGTGCGACAAAGCCAGCCCTGCGGTCACCAACCCGCCTGCCCAGTGTGGTGACTATGGGCAAAACACATGAGTTCACGTTATTTTTGGCGTAAACTTGTGGAGGCCTATGTCCAGTAGTGGACTGTAAAGGCTGTAATGATGTAATAAAGGTCAATACTGATGCTCTGTTACTTTAAAGTGATATTCAATGACTTTCTGAATAGTGCAAAAGTAACAATATGCAATTATGTGTTAAAAATGCTTTATAATAGTACAGTATAGTTATAATAATACTGTTATTTTTCTTTAAATTATTACACAACAATATTTATTGCTCTGAACTACTATCAAAATTTAATATCAATCCCCCGCAAATTTACTAGAAAATCAATTATGTTTTTACATCCTTACATCCTTTTCAAAAATCAGTTTTGAGCACAAACTCGCCTCGTTTTGCAGCTAAGTAAGATATACTATTACTACAGCAAATAGATCGACAGATATATTTGGCACAATATTTCAACATTTCAGGAGCCAAGTCCTAATAGTAAGTAATTTTACTATCGATTTACCATCTGCTAGTCGCTGTTCTTTTTAGAGATGTGCTTGGTGTAAGTTTTGTAGCATTTGTTGAAACGCAATTTGGATAACTGACTTATTGTTTACCTATCTACTGAATTGTGTTAAATTATATGTATGTGGTGTTGTATTGAGTTGTGCGCTTAGATTAAACATAATATATGTTTCGTTTTGTAATTAATGTTTTAGTGTAATTAATGAATCAGTAAATAAATAAATAAGACATATTTTCTTAGTTATCTCCTAAATAATTATTTTATCCTACATACAAGACATTTATTTTTCTTCATGTAAGTTTACAGCTTTCAAGATTATTAGTATAATTTGTTGATAATATGGTCCAACATAAGTCATTAACAGTAACTAATCACTCATACCTACCATGACTTTATACCGAACGAGTATAACTATGACTTTGCGTAAAGGACCCATTAATTACAACTAAGGCAGAAATGAAGTTATGAATGTTGACTGTAATAAGATATCATTACTTTAGCAGTTAACTCTAACGCATAAGACATCTCATCAGTCTTACTTTATATACATTTATATTAGTTGTAAATATTACTTTAAATAAAATCAAATCACTGTAATATTATATTCATTACTTTTAACAAAGACAATATTAAAATCAAGACAGTTATAGCTAAATCATTTGGTACTGATAAATAATAATTACAATAATTTTCATTTTCTTACCTAACTAGTATATTTTTTTACATATCTGCAATTGTTCAATAAATAGACATTATTAGCACCTTTAATTAACCGTCTAGTTTAATCACAAGTTTGTATTCTATCAACAATAGGTAGTTGAATCAAGAAGTTGCGACTAAACTGTTGGCGCAGTTTGAGGTGGCCCTGCTTCCTGTTCTGCAGGTTGCTGGTTTGATTCCCGCCTAAGTCTGAGTGTAATATTTGTATTATATAGGTATTTCTATGTATATTTATCAAAAAAATAGTTGTCGGCTGCTACCTATAACATAAGCATTATACCTTAGGAACAGAGGACCGTGTATGAATGTTAGAATGTAAAAAAAGAAGATACGAGCAATCATTGGTAGAACTTTCTTACAAATCTAGCGAAGCTGTAACTGATACAGTATTTTTTTATTACTAGCTACCCGGACAGACTTCGTTCTGTCAAAAGTTAATAGACTTTTATTTATATAGATTTTTTTTTATATATTTTTTCAGTATTAAAACCTTCCGCGGGCCTTAAGGATAGCAAATGCAAATTATGCGCTTAGCAACATTCATTTTTACCACGCTTTTATTAGCTTGGGTTGTATGCATGTAATATCTAGTATATATTTTTATGTATATATGTATGTATATATAGTATATTTGAGCATAATTTTCACCAACTTCCAGAAGTTTGATTAATTTGAAACTTTGCACACGTATCAAGGACCGATGACAATGCAATAATTTAGTAACAGTTTCCCAATATCCTTATTAGGACCGCCAAAATTAACAAATTAATAATAATGACGCCGCGTTGGCGCAACAGTCACAACCATGGATTGTACCTGTTGCGCGTTGGCGGTTGGCAGTTGCGAGCTCGATCCCCGCACATGACAAACATTTGTATTGGCCATACAGGTGTTTGCCGTGGTCTGGGTCCTTGTGGGTCTCCCCATTGTGCCTCGGAAAGCACGTTAAGCCGCCGGTCCTGGTTGTTATCATGTACACCTGATAGCGATCGTTACTCATAGTAGGGAATATATCCGCCAACCCGTGTTATAGCAACGTGGTGGATTAAGCTCTGATCCTTATCCTACATGGGGATAGAGGCCTATGCCCAGTATTGGGATATAACAGGCTGAAGCATGATTAATAAATTAAAAAGTAAAAAAAAGTAGAAAATACTTTTTAATTACATTAAGAAAAAATTATTTTCTACTTTATATAATTTATTATTTATATAGACTAGCTGCCCGGACAGACTTCGTTCTGTCAAAAGTTAATATTACAATTATTTTATCTTATTTTTTGTTATAAAAACCTTCCGTGGACCTGAAAATTTAAAATTTAAACTTTATGTTACTTTTTATAATATAGCGACTGTAGTAATACATAGTACATATTGTAGTTTCAAGTGTCTATTCATTGTAGCTCTAGAGATATAGCTCTGTGTCAGACGTGCCGACGTTGGCAATCATAGAAGATAGTCCTGTTAGGTGATTTCTGATTAGGGAACCATAAAAAGATAAATCTAAATAAAATTTAAATAAATCATCCAATAAAAATTAAAAAAAAAGACAATTGATAAATTCGTATAAACACTGTACTTAGTATGATAGTATTGTCTTGTAATTGGATTAAGAGAGCCGAGCGCATACGACACGTGAATCAAAACCGTGATCATAGGATTAAAAACTTAGGAAGTGACGCTACATTTTCATTTTATTTTCAGATGAAAATTCGGTGCTACTCAGATCAAATGCTAATTTCATGAGCCAAATTTATCATTATAATTTATTTTGCTCATTACTATGAAAAGAAACTTCTTGAGTAAACTTGCAAGTGTTGCCATTACGTTCGGTTGATTGTTTCGAAATTTGAATTGATTGTTCTGTATTGAGGTGTTTTTAGGTACAATTATATCTATATATCTATAAGTCGTCATATTATCATAAACGCTTGATAATGATCATTAATCAGAATAGGTAATTATTCTAGTTTACAGGGGTTGCCCTCAAAGGTAGCGCAGGTCAGATAGTAATCTCTCAGTGTATAAATCAGTAACCTATCACGTCGAGACTGGAATATTAAGTGGACCTAGTGAACAACCGGAAAATGCTTGTTGGAATTTTATTCCATACATACTTTTGTATGTTATATGTACAAAATTTTTATTCATGTACGTCAAGTATTTGTTCTATGAAAGAAAACACTCGAGGACTTATAAATAGCCATACAAGTTTATTTTAGTAGAAATTTTATTTCATGAGTATTTAATATAAACATTTTTAAGTAACGTAATCAGTAATGGTAATTTATATTCTTGCGCTATCGAATAAAAGCCTATTCTATTACTTTTCTAACAAAATATCCTTTATATGTTTCTTTTTTTACTCTTCATCCATTTAATTACTATTACAAATATTTGTTGATAATTTAAGTTACTGAAATAGTACAAAATATCGAAACGTAACAACCACTAGACAATAAAAATATAGTCAAATATACTTAATAACCATTACAATAATTCCAATTAAACATCTAACCTTGAAGGTTAGATGCAAGTTGTCGCCCGCCATTGCAAACATTGCCTAATTTTGATGCTGAGAAAACTATTGGTAGTATTTATAAAACCTTGATGTCGATAAAAATTTTCATAGACAACCAGACTGTAGCAAAGGAAACTACAACAATGAAGGTTGTTCTTTTACTGGGCTGCTTTGTGGCACTTGTTTTGCTTACAAGTGCTCGAACCCTAGGCGAGAACAGCGAAGCTGATCTTGAATCTGCCGCCTCTCATCATCATGAAAAAGGCGGTGGTAAAGAACACCACGCCCATCATCACCACGATCATGGTGAAAAGGGCCACAAGGGCTATAAAGGACACCATCATCATGAACACGGCAAAAAAGGCCATCATCACCATGAAGGACATAAAGGTCACCACGAAGAACATGGAGGACATAAAAAACACAACCACCATGACGACGGCCACCATCACGAACACCATCACGGTGAGAAGGGTGAAAAAGGACACGGATTTGAAGAGAAGGGGCATTATCACAAAGGACATTCTACTAAAGGACATCATGGTATACACAAAATAGATGAGTTTAAGAAAGATAAACATTTCCATGACAAACACGGAGAGTCCGGATACCATGAAGGTCATGGTGGGCACCATCATGAACATGGTCATAAAAAAGGTGGTCACTTTCACAAGGGTCATAAGCATCATGGCCATCATGAGCACCACCACGGTAAAAAAGGCCACCATGAGAAAGGCGGCCACCATCATGAACACAAAGGTCACCACGATGAAGGCGGCCACCACGAGCATCATCACCATCATAGCGGCCATGGCAAGAAAGGAGGTCACGAAGATCACAAGCACTGGGGTTACAAAAAAGGACATTAATCTTCCGATATTGAACTGTTACAAATTTTTGTTATTGACATTTTTATACGCTGTTGTATCAATCTATATTTCTAAGGAAGCACTTGTAAATAAAAACAAACACATAATAGATCTAATAACTTGTCAAATAAAGTAATATTAGAGAAGTTATCTTTTATTAAAGAAAACAAATTATTTAAACAAAATACGTTTATATATTGTGAAAAGCAATCATTTTTTAAACTTTTTGACAATTCTATTTTAAAAAGTATCTCTTAAACCTATTACATCAAATTAATAAACACCAATAATCTTATTTTGATAACAGATACTAGTAAAAAATGTAGTACTCTTGTTGTCTACTTAAATTAAATTAACAAGTAAAAACATATTTAACATGAAGTAATGCTCTTCTTAAATCCTAAGCTTTAATAATTATTTATTCAAGATATAGCTACTAATTGGAGAAAAGTGGGTCTGCACACGTAGTTTTGCTCTATAAGGGAGCAAAATACGTCCATCAAAGTGTACAGGTATTTCATAAAGTAAGAAAAAATTATTAAATATTAATGCGATTAACGTAAATAATTATTCTTCCATTCCTTTGTCCCACTGTAGACGTGTATTGGCATTGGAAGGTTCTAACTGTCTACCAGCTCTTTGTTTTGGTGGTGGTGCTTCGTAAACATTCTATGCTCCCATATAATCCACAATTAACTTAATAAGTAAACGAAGAAAGCACGTTGTTTGTACCGGCAGGCAATTCAGGACTAAATTTGCCCATAGGTCCTTTTGTTATCTAGGTGACTATCTTTATAACAGAAATAACGCTTTGCTAGACATATACCCGCTTACAAAGCAACAAAGTAGTAAATTGAAGGTTACAAAATTGTTGTTGGATCTTAATTATAATCAAACTGAGGAATTATATTCAATGATAAACTAAACGATCCACAATTATGATGTTCAGTTGCGCTGTTGGTTGACATGGGATGGGAACAAATATTCACCCACCCACACACGCCGCACACGCGCACGCAAACACACATACACACACACAGACACACAAACTCACACAGACACACAAACTCACAGAGATAGAGAAACTCACATACATGCGTATATACACACACGCACACATACTAAAATACAATGCAATCAAATGGGTTATAAGATTAGAAGTATTACTATTTCTTTTTTGAGAAGCCTTGCATAAATACTTCATAATCATCATAAGCCTTTTTGTCACGGTGCGATCAATATGCTAAGTGGTCCGGGGTGGTGCGAGACTGATGACCTGTAATACAGGTATTTTATAACTAGCATAGGCATCAGACTCGCATCAACATTGATGAGGTTCAATTTTGGGTAAACGATAGCTATTTTTGACGAACGTATTAAAATTACTTTAATGAACGTATCTAAAATTACTTTAATTATTAATGTAAATGAATAAAGAACTTGTACAATAAAAATGTAAGCCTGTGATTTGCTATAACTGTAAAATTGTTTTTTTTTTCTGTGTAATGTACGTTGTATGTTGTAATGTATGTTGTTTTCTGTGTAGTGCTTTGTAAAGTGTTAAATAAATAAATGAATAAATAAAAATTAAAAAATTAACAATTATTACATATGTATGTCTTGATGACATCTACATACTTTAAGCTAATTCGTACTTAGACAAATAATACTTATACAAAGGTCGTCCTTAAATATTATTTAGTCACCAACCGTAGCTCCAAACTCCGACATAATGCGGTGTCAAGCGCCTGGAGTCGTTCTGTATTGAAATATTTACTGAGATTTTAAGTACTTCAAAATTTATATTTCATAATGAACCAAATAACTTGAAACAGAGTATTAAATACTTAAGGCACTTTTAGCTTTAATACACTTCAACAAGGTATTGCTTTAAATCTTGTCAGTATCATTATTACAATAATCAATTATGAAGATAACATATGAAATTCTCATTAGAAATAATGCTTTATTGAAAATAACAATAATTTTCTTGGTTTTTTTTTTAATTAATCTTATTACGTAGGAATAGGTTTGTAAATGACGTACGAATACCCTATTATATTCACCTAAAACTATGTAACACGACTTAGACATAGTAAACGAAAAGGTAATTAGTAAATATATCCTTCAGCTTTATATTACATTAGCTTCAAAAGACGAAGGATTTAATGTGACGCCGAATGAACCCATAAATCTAGTGCGAGGTGTGACATCGCTAAGCCTCATACTCGCACATTAATTAGTGCAAAACGTTTATCAACAGATTTAATCTAACCAATACGTGAACGTTCGGGAAAAACCTGTCGCCGACCGATTAGAGACGTTAATTACGCATTCGATAATTCTTTTTGAACCGACAGTAATCAAGAAGGCAGTTAAAGTTTTTGTTTATTTTTTTCATTTATTAATTATTTTTTATTTCTTAGGCCGATCTACAGTTTTTCTAACTAATCAAGAATACGCATACGAACAACTACGTAGTCAATCACAGATTCATACTGTAGTAATTAATTTATCAGTTGAGCTCACAATAGCAACAAAATGAACTCACATAGATTAACTTGAATAATATTAAACCAATGTAAATAGTGCTATAATTTGTCAACAAATTATTTTATGCTTATCTATCTACACTTCTACAGTGACTCAAGCTATTTCTAAAATTCTTTATATTTGTTATTCTACCTTTAGAATTATTTCTTGATAGAAACCAATGAAAATTTCCACCTATATCGAAAATATAATTAAATAAAATACGAGAGTAAGACGATTGGGAATGATGCACTTGTAGTAACAACACTACAGTCGTTGAAATCAAGTATATTTTTGTAAGAACTATGTAATTATACACGTAGCGTAGATTTCTCAAGAATACATTCTTGGTTTTTAACATCCCATTAGATTGAAAAACAATAATCTATACCAATATTATAAAAAATGGTGTTTATTGGTTTGTTTGTATATAATAAATTCTGGCACAAAGATGAAATTGATTTAAAAAGTTTGATAACATATAATTATATAAACATACACAACAATACATATTGAACAGGGTCTAAACTAATCACGTAATAGATTGCTATATTTCCAACCAGCTTCCATAATTTTTCTTCTATTTTAAAACAAAACTAAATATACTATATTAAATTTCATAAAACTATTTTACATCATATATATGTATAGATAAATATAAGCGAAAATATAAATACAAGATATTAAGTATTTACTTTAAGAATGAAAAGTAACCTATTTTATCGTGTTGCAAAACTGGTTAAGAGCTTTTAATTAGTATTTGCTTTTCAGAAATAATTTATGACACAACTAACTATTTCAGTAATTACGTATCAAATTGCAATAAACGAATACAATATAACAATTGAAATAAAACATTTAGACGTCGAAATCAATTAAATTAATGTCAGGGACTTTTTTTTTATCATGAACAAATTTTTGACCGCAACTTTGTACGCGCTAAATTTTAAATGAGGTCAATCCAAAGTATGTGTACAATAATAATTTATTATACACCAGGTTAAAATTAGTCTAACTTACTGCATCTAAATTCGTGCCTTATTTTGACGTAATAATTTCATTTTGTTTACTTTTATCGTCTCTCAAAGATACCCGTTTTAAGTTTATTACAAAACTATTTTAAACCTAAAAAGAAACAATTTTTAGTAATAAAATATTACAGACATACAATGTACAGTCGCGGGATCGATTCCCGCTCGGAATGAATATTTGTGTTTATACAAATATTTATTTACGGTCTGGTCGTTAGTCTTTGTGGGTCTCTCTACCGTCCCTCGGAGAGCACGTTAAGCTGTCGGTACCGGTTGTTGTCATGTACATCTGATAGCGTTCCTCATAGAAGGGAATATATCCGCCAACCCGCATTGAAGCAGTGTGGTGAATTAAGCTCTGATCCTTCTCCTACGTGGGGAAAGAGGACTATGCCCAGAAGTGGGATATTACAGGCTAAAGGTATACAATGTACATAATATAATTGATAAGGACATTACGAATAAAAAACTTTTTTTAATTTAAATTCTTTTTGGTATGTTTATTAAATATTTAATATTAAAGTAAAAATCATTCCGAACACATTTTCAAGAACACGATTTAAAAAACATTTAATGTTTTTTTTATCTACCTATTAATAATAAATAAATAGATGACCAGACAATGGATATGTAAAGCCATGTCATTAGCCATGTCATTTGAAGAAGATTAAACTCTAAAATACTAATACCTATTTAGTGACCTTTTTTATAGCCGAATTTTTTATGATGTTCATGTCCTTCCTTTTTAGCGTGATCGTGGTGGTGGTGATGATGCTCATCGTGACCAGCGGCTTCTTTATGACCTTTGTGCTCATGATGATGTCCTCCCTTTTCATGATGGCCCTTTTCACCATGCTCATGCTCGTGATGCCCACCATGATGATGACCCTTCTTGAAATGACCACCCTTCTTGTGACCATGTTCCTCATGAAAACCTCCGTGCTTCTCTTCATGACCGGAATCTCCTTCCTCGTCGAAGAAATGTTTATCCTTCTTGAATTCATCGAGTTTGTGTATTTCATGGTGTCCTTTTGTCGAGTGACCTTTATTATAATGTCCTTTTTCTTCGTATTTGTGCCCCTTTTCTCCCTTTTCACCTTTGTGGTGCTCATCGTAATGACCATCTGCATGATGATGCTCTTTTTTGTGACCACCATGATCGTCATATTCACCTTTATGATGTTCTTTATCATGATGACCCTTCTTTCCTTCTTCATGATGATGATGGCCCTTATAACCTTTATGACCTTTCTCTCCATGTTCGTCGTGATGATGAGCATGATGCTCTTTTCCGCCACCCTTTTTGAATTCCTGATCTTTACTATGCTCTTTTTTATGATCAGAAGCCGCGTCTTCTTGATCAACTAATTTTTCCTTGCCCCGTAATGACTCATTTTTTTTAGATGGAATCCGACGTGCGTATGCTACGGCTAATATTGTAATTAAACATAACACTAACAATAGCCTCATGCTTCGATCTTATTCGGAGGGCCTTTTACTGTTTCACTTATAATTTAAAATTGGCGATATTATTGATGGCGCAGCAGTTTTATATAAGAAATTGTGCAACCTTTGTCAAATGGCGCGTCGCGAACAATCTTAGCCGTTTATTGTTGCGAGAAATGCTGGCCAATTCCTTATGTTGAGACCATACACAACGAAATAATGCTTAAGAGTAGTTTATATTGAAAAATATATTGACAAAACGATATTTCTGTTTGTACTAGAGAGTATACTAGAAAGTGATTGAAAAAACGGAAACTACCTAAATGTTATCTTATTTACGTACTCTAAACATTTTAAATGTATACTACAGGCACCTAATTATGTTTACCTCCTCAAAAATAAACTTCCTAGTCTTTGAACGTAACATGGAAAATTTATTTTTCTACTTCTTTAATACTAATATTTAAATAGTACACCATAGTTTTCTATTTCTCTTAGTGTGATTCGATTAAAAACTTTCTTCGCCATTCAAAAATTTGTACTACTCAAAGTATCAATAAAATTTATCGTTTTACATTACTATTAACAATATTAATATAAAATTAATTATATTAAACTTCTATCGATACATGTACGTACTTTTTTATATACTAGCGACCCGCTCCGGCTTCGCACGGTTGCGTTGCTGATACTAAATATAAAATAAATATTTGCAATGTAAGCGCAAAAAATGTGTTTATTTACGATATCACATTAGGAACCTCTAAAACTATCAGTGTTTCTCTACTATGTTATACGTGTATTTTACATATAAACCTCCCTCTGGAATTACTCTATTTACCAAAGAAAACCGCATCAAAATCCGTTGGGTAGTTTCAAAGATCTCAGCATACAGATAGCGGGAAGCGCCTTGTTTTATACTATGTAATAATAAGAACTGACGGAACGGTATGAAAACAAGAAATAGTTAATAAATTATAAAGTTATTCACCAAAAATGGTATATATTTGAATCCACTGTAGTTACAACACAGATATTACATTTTTAATGAGGTCACCCTAAGCCCTAAATTCAGATATTCCACATAAGAAAAGTTTACAAACTGATGCAACTAGGCAGTAAGCGAAGATTTGAAGTGTGTTAATACCAATTTCTTTCAAGTCTTCGCCATTTTTTTAATGACGTGTACATTGACGAAGTAAATAATGCTATTTCACACAGTTGAAACAATTTATTTGAAATAAGTAAATTTATTATATAAGTGTTAATACATAATAACCGAAAACCTACTTATTCACTAGCAGCTGACTCTAGGTATATAATTGTTTGTATTTTATTATTATTATTATTATTATTATTATTTTTCTCTCTAATTCCCTCAATTTTCTTGTTGACCTTTTGGGTCTTTGTTGGCAATTACTATAAATTGGTAAAACAAGTTTACATATACCTTCATCTACGAGGCTTGTCTCCATTTGGACAAGTTGAGCACATGATCCTGTATTCTTAACTTTGGGGGGGGGACCTCGTAACTTATAGTACAGGTATTTTATACCTTTTTTGAGCACCAGTCCTTCGCTAATCGTGTTGTCAAATTTGTGTAAAAAAACTTTGTGTAAAAATTACTTATAACTTATTTTCCTCATAATGTAATCTTCATCTAAATAAATAAATATTATTATTATTATTATTATAACTCACTTTATTGCAACTAAAGATAGCATACATAGCAAACCTTAATATTAGATACATGTAGTGCAATGGGCGATCTTATCACTAAATAGCGATCTCTTCCAGATAACCCAACAGAAAGGAGCTAGCAGTGTAACGGGCTTGCGCAATGGTAATAAAGTTTAATCAAAATACATATACAAATTCATACATACATATTAATACTATAATACAATAAATAAATAAATTACATATATATATATATATATATATATATATATCTATAATCTATAATATATATAAACGCGAAAGGTCATTCATCACGAAATCTCCGAAACTATAATACCTACAAACTTGAAATTTGGCAGGTAGGCTCCTTATAAAAAGTTTTTACGAAACTCAATCCCTAAGGGGGTAAAATAGGGGTTGGAAGTTTGTATGAGAGTCCCATGTTTTTGACGTAAGAGACTTGAAATTTAAAATGTATGCTCTATAGATGGTAACAAGGTGCCCAAATAATGTTTCTTAGAAATCAACCCCCTTTTGGGGTTAAAACGGGGGATGTTACGTTGACCCACTCATCACGAAATCTTCGAAACTATAACAGTTATAAACTTAAAATTTATCAGGTAGGTTTCTTATAAGGCGTAAGCATCCACTAAGAACGGACTTTTACGGAACTTGACCCCTAAGGGGATAAAACGGGGGTTGGAAGTTTGTATGAAAGTCCTATGTTTTTGAAGTAAGAGACTTGAAATTTAAAATGTATGCTCTGTAGATGATGAGAAGGTGTCCAAATAATGTATCTTAGAAATCAACTCTCTTTTTGAGTTAAAACGGGAGATGGTAGGTTGACTCACTTATCACGAAATCTCCGAAACTATAACAGCTACAAGCTTGAAATTTGGCAGGTAGGTTCCTTATTGGGCGGAGACATTTTTTAAGAACTGATTTTATGAAATTCGACCCTTAAGGGGGCAAAACGGGGGTTGGAAGTTTGTGTGAAAGTCCCATGTTTTTGAAGTAAGAGACTTGAGATTTAAAATGTATACCTTATAGATGATGAGAAGGTGTCCAAATAATGTATCTTAGAAATCAACTCTCTTTTTGAGTTAAAACGGGAGATGGTAGGTTGACTCACTTATCACGAAACCTCCAAAACTATAAGAGCTATAAACTTGAAATTTGGCAGGTACGTTCCTTATAGAACGTAGACATCCGTTAATCTAAAGGGATAAAACGGGGGTCGGAAGTTTGTATGAAAGTCTTATGTTTTTGAAGTAAGAGACTTGAAATTTAAAATATATGCTCTATAGATGGTGAGGAGGTGTCCAAATAATGCATCGTAATCTATAAATATAAAAGAGAAAGGTCACTAACTCACTCATCACGAGAACTCAAAAACCGCTGGATGGTCTATCCATCCAGGTTGGACAAAGATAAAATTTGGCACGGAGGTAGATTATAGTTAGCAGACGTCCGCTAAGAACGGATTTTACGATATTCCACCGCTAAGGGGTTTAAATGGGGTTGATAGTTTGTATGAAACATATATAACCTGAAAATAAAACTAAAAATGTGGTGTATAGAGAGGTTTTATAAAAATAACTATTAAATTATACTAAATTGTGCCTTTTAAAAAGTTACTCAGTTTGATAAGCATTTCAAGTGACTGAAATAAAAAAATAATTTGCGTTAAACAACTTAATGGTAATGCATATCTTCATAACCACGCGGACGTAATCGCGGGCAACAGTTAGTGTATTATAAAACAAAGTCCCCAAAAGTGTATATGACCGATTTGCTCAAAATCTACTGAACGGATTTTCATGCGGTTTCACCATTCGAAAGAGGGCTAATAGGAAGGTTTACGGAACCGCTAAGCCGATTTTGATGAGAGTTTAACTATAATCTTGCCGGGAAAACTTTGTGACACACTAATTTCAACGCGGGCGAAGCCGCGGGCACAGCTAGTATATATATATACACACATACATAAGCAAATGAATAAACGTACGCAATAGAGAGATGGGTACAAACAGTGAAAATAAGCATGCTTAGTCATGTTATTTAAGCAAGGGTAGAAATGCTTTACACGGTTTTCAAAGACAAGGATAGAAGGAGATTAGATACCGATGGTAGTGTATTCCACAATCCAACAGCTTTTAATGTAAAAGATTTAGAATACGAACTCGAGTTATGAATTAGCACACTCAATTTGTTGTCGTTTTGAGAGCGAAGGTATAGGTGAAGAGAAGGGTTGCCAAGGAATGAAAAACGTTCTTTATGGTATAGCGGTGAAGTAGGATAGAAAAGAGTTGCGTAGACGAGAGACAGAATATGTAAGTTACGTCGATCGTGTTTTTTTTTTTAATTTAAATTTTAACATCCATAGGCTCTTGAGTGCCCATGCTTTTATTTATTTAAATTTTAATTTTCAAGCGTTGAGGCGTATTATTTTCAACATTGCATTCGAATTACGAACTAAAGCTTATTTTCTCTATTTCGATGGTGAGTCCAAAACTGACCGTGAGAGATATACATATATAATTACATAATAATAATAATTAGAATAATTATTAGAATTAAATTAAATAATAATAACTAGAATAATCATTTACGACTATGGTTTTTTTTTTAGATTTTTTTTTTTCTACATGCTCCATTAATTTTATAACGCACTACATGCTTTATAATTTACATTGTGTGACTTACATTGTTAATTTACCGCATTGTCGACGGCCACTCTCATTTTTCTAAAACAGCGCCCGCCGCCAGTTTCGCGAGCACATCCTCAATAACATTCGCATCCCTATTATGGATCGCCATTTTGAGGCTGTGCTCGAGAATTTGCCTACGGTTAGCCTCCACCGCCCTTCTGACGAAGTGGCCAATTGCGTCGTCCTTGTCGTCGGTGTAATAGACACAGGTGTTAGTGTGTCTAGTCACCGCGACCACCGCATGCGAGACACTATCATGGATTCGAAGCCTCTCCGCCCTCGTCTGGACAACAATGACGTTTTCACTCGTCTGTCCCTGCGCCTCATGAATGGTCAGGATTCTCGACCCCTCCCCAGCTCCGTATCCCCGACCTATCAACGCCTTCTTCTCCTCTTGCGTGAAAGTCAGGTACAGGGTCCGGTCCTGTTCTGCTGGTATTCGTGAGTCGGTGAATCCTTCCATGCGCAACGAGTGGATGATCAGGCTCGAGCTGTAGATCCTGTCGTACACCTCACTGATGGCGAAAGCAACGTCTTTTGGGTTTCGATGCGTGCAGGACAGCTCGCATGAGATACCTACTGACAGGTAAGGTCTGCTGTACCGCATCTCGAACAGGTTTTCCCTGTCGATGTACGGCAGCTGGTTTACGTCTCCGATGAGGACCACCTCTTCTGCTGCCGATAACCGGGCAGCCATGACTATGGCTCCGAAATGGTTCATAAGGGCTTCGTCCACCGTTAATCGGCTTATCTTAACGCCCTCACGAAAATCGTCGATCGTGTTAATACATACTACTTTTGGGAGAGCTTTAAAATGTGTGTTATCGCCTAGCTGTGCTCCGCGGTTTCAGACGCGTTAATTTGAGGGGAAATAGCCTATATCTTTCCTCGGTAGACAGGCTCTCCTACACAAAAATAATTTTTCAATTCGAGCCGGTAGTTCCTGAGATTAGAGCGCTTAAACAGACCAACCAACAATCTAAGTAACAAACTATTCAGCTTTATAATATTAATACAGATAATGTGGCTACACTGATTGCCTAAGTTTAATCCTAAATTATTAATTAATCAACCATATTTTATTCGTTTTATACAGTCGGATACTATTTATAACAAACTATTGTACTGAATAATAGTTTAAAAATGCTAATTTATTTCCTTCATACTGTTGAAATTAATATAAATATTTTGTTATTAAATAATTTTTACTTGTGTTTAATAATTAAAAGACATTTACAAAAACGGAAACATTCATTAAAGTTTGTAAATACACTTTGATCAGTTTCAGCGTGACATCGGTACATATGAATACCACAAAGTCGTGTCACGTATACCTCGAAAACGATGAGAAACGTAGAATATTAAAACTACGTTTAGAGCTTATACGTATACGTAACAATTCGACCCCTACTCAATAGGATAATACGTACCTTCCTATCTATATATATTAATTAAAATACATATATGAAAACATCATACATATTATTTATTTTATTTACGCCGAGACTTTTTTTTTCCATTTGCCCTAAAATGTGATTAGGAGAAAAAAAAAGCACCAAACATTATATTCGTCTTTTGTTGCAAATGCATCAATTTTTCGTCTTCTTAGTTTTTAAATGAATAGATTTTACATTATAATTGCTATTCCGTTAAATTAAAATTGTTCGGTAAAAACGTAAATGTTAAACAGTGTTAGGAAACAGACTTAAAAAGAAAGTAAATTAATATTTCATTTAGAGTAGCACATTTTTATCAAAATATTTATAAAAAATACATATTTTAACAAAAACCATTAACAATATCTATAAAAGAGCTGTATTTAATCCAGTCTGGTTAAGGTCTGTGTCGTGATAAAATTAATCTAACTAACCGCAATAATGTTAGAAAATATCATATCTACGTTTCGTTGCAAATGTCCAGCAGCAGAACAATAACTTTCTCTTATAGTTTTAGTTTCTTGTTCACTTAAAAAACTTTGACTTTTACGTTTTCTTAATACAGAACTTTAACCATCAAATGAACCTGTGTGAAATGCGAGTTCAAAAATTATGAAAGAAATGCGTTGCAATATATTTAAAAACAACACTGCAATATTTTTAAAAATGAGTAATATTCATTTTTTTTTTAAATATAATTTAAAAAGTTTTTATAACAAAATTACCTATCAAACAAAATAAATATGTTTAATAAAATCCATTTTAATAAAATATTGTTAAACTTATTTATTCTTAAACGTAAGACAAAAGTAGTTACAAATTTGAAATTAAAGGCGGAAAAGTTCAATTGCTTACTTAACTTTATCAAAGTGGATGGAGTGAAGTGAAACTTTACTTATTTGTTACATCTGTTGTTTAATACTAAACAGAAAATTAGATTTGTATAAATGCCTACTTGGTAAATATTTCTCCATTTCATGGTTAATGTTTTTAAATACTGTACGTCAATAGACGCATGTTTACCGAATTGCCTATATCTATTTTTGAATTAAGATAGATTTTGTTGTTAAAGATTTGCCGAATGGATATTCCTAAATAATACCCTTTTTTTAATATACTTAACAAGAAATAATAATTTCTTAATAAATCTACTATTGAGACGAATTATTAATTTTAAATCTTAATATTTTTTATAGGTAACGTATGATTGCCATTGCTAACAAGTAGGCCGTTCACGGGCACTGTTCTACTTTCTCAATATTTTGGTTTACAGCCTCCGTCGGGAAATGCTGCAAGTGAACTACGGTCAATAGTTTTATGTAACTTAGTGTCGAAACAGAACGAGCTGTGAAATTATTTAGTTTAGACATCTTATTGCAAAAAATATTAAGTTCTTACAGTTCTATCGAAATTAAATTGGTTGGGATTGCAAACGAAACAGAAAGTACAAGAAAACATTTATTAATAACAAAACATCACAGTCAACAACATAAATTGCAATAAAACTAACAGGTAAGCTTAACTAGATAAATCTATCTAATGGCTTTATTGATTTTTTTACAAGTAGGGTTAATTTGTTCATTTAGATGATTATTTGTGTCCCTTCTTGTAACCCCAGTGCTTGTGATCTTCATGGCCTCCCTTCTTACCATGATCATGGTGATGATGATGATGCTCATGGTGACCACCTTCATCGTGATGATCCTTGTGCTCATGATGATGTCCTCCTTTTTCATGATGACCCTTCTTGCCGTGCTCATGATGATGGTGTCCACCGTGCTTGTGTCCCTTGTGGAAACCGCCGCCCTTCTTGTGACCATGCTCTCCATGATGACCTCCATGGTGTTCATGATGACCACCTTCATGATGGTGATCGTGGAAGTGTTTCTCTTTTTTGAATTCATCATGCTTGTGTACCCCATGATGTCCCTTAGTTGAGTGTCCCTTTTTATAATGGCCTTCTTCATGATGACCGTGTCCCTTGTGGCCCTTCTCACCGTGGTGGTGTTCGTGGTGATGTCCATCATCATGGTGATGGTGTTTCTTATGTCCGCCATGTTCATCATGATGGCCTTTGTGGCCTTCATGGTGATGATGCCCCTTTTTGCCATGTTCATGGTGATGATGGCCCTTGTAGCCTTTGTGGCCTTTTTCGCCATGGTCATGATGATGATGCTCATGATGCTCATGACCACCACCCTTATCCCATTTTTTACCGTGATGACTGGCAGCTTCCTCTAAATCTGCCTCTCGCTTTTCACGGGATACCTCTCGACAGCTGACATAGGCCAGCGCCGCTAAAAGGACGCAACATAAAATAAGGCTTCTCATGTTTCCACTATACCGGTAGAACGGAAGCAGGTAACTGATAATTTGACCGAAATCAAATAGCGTTTTATACTAAAATAATTCTTTTAGTTAATACTTGTGTAATGGAAGTATCAAGGTTGCAGCTTTATCAGTGTACCGGTGGTTGCGTCGCCACTGCAGCTCTCTCGTGATTACTATAGTAGTTGGTAAAAACTATAATTTCTTTCTAGTGAATGTAACAATTAGAGCTGAGATGTTCCAGTGAATACGTAATTAAAACTGTAAGTTTTGGGATCAAATCCAACTAAGCACCAGTAAATATTTAAGGCACGATTTGTGTTACTAATTTCATATTCGTTGGTATAGATAAATGTCAACTTTTTAGGTATTTTCAGGGATATTTTCGTTATATTTTGGTATACGGAATTACTTTAAAGTACATGTACATTTACATAGATTTTGAACTTCATAATATTTTTTTTTTAATGTATAACTTATTAACATTTGAACTTTTTGAAACTAGATAAATATGAAATCCTTATTATTTTTAATATAGAATATTATTTGTTCTAGAAAGCGTTTGTTTAATGAAATCGTATATTTAACCGCTCTTTATTTAACCTCTACTTATATTTAATGTAAACAATGTATTCCTAAATTATATTATAACGCATCCATATTGAATTAGTAATATATCTTTTATGTAAGAAGAATTATAATATATGTTTACTTAATCATATGTTCTGGCTTATTCGTTAATACCAAGTAAACTACTGAAATTTTACAGGTCGGGCTATATTTTAGCCGCAGCACTCACCATGAATGGTTTCCTGACATAGAACTTTTAAATTAAATCAATATACGTGTATATCTATTTATATAAATTTCGCGTCACGATATATGTTCCAGATACACTCTGACTCTACCAGTGGCGTAGCTATCATAGGGCCAGGTGGTGCAGTGCACCAGGGCCCCGGAGCTCAGGGGGCCCTCTAACCTCAGCTTTGAAAAAAAAAAAATAATAAAATAAAATAAATTAAAAAAAAAAGGCCAATACAAGTTCAAACAACGCGGAAAGAGGGGAGGAGGGCCCGATTCTTTCCCTATGCACCAGGGCCCTTGTCCCCCTAGCTACGCCACTGGACTCTACTGAACCAATTTTTTTTAAATTTTGTAAGCATCTGTAATTTGGTCCTACTCGGGAGATGGGTGGTTTTTATTCCGATTGGACCCGGTAGGTGGCGCTGCTATCGGTACGTAAACAATCAAATTAACAATCAAATTCGGTAGCTGTTTTCCGGGCAGAACAACGTCTGCCAGCTCCGCTATTCAGGTATAAATCTTAATGAATCTTAACTCAAAATATAAAATTTTATATTTAATATAGATATAGAATAAAAATAAAAAAGTGAAATTTATTTATAAATGTTGATTTTATGGCAAATAATAATACAGGCAATATTTATTTTTTATGCGTTTATGTCGTGGTCGCAAACACGTGTATAGGAGTCAATGCAATTGCATTCTTGTTTTGTCACACTGAATTGGCAGCGGACGTGATACTAATGCAAATCTGAAATACAGCTTTTATAGAAGAAATCTATACAAATAAATAAAATTGGAATGTGGATATATATATATATATATATATAATATATATATCTATCTATCTATAATATATATAAACGCGAAAGGTCATTCATCACGAAATCTCCGAAACTATAACACCTACAAACTTGAAATTTGGCAGGTAGGCTCCTTATAGGAAGTAGACATCCGCTAAGAACGGATTTTACGAAACTCAACCCCTAAGGGGGTAAAATGGGGGTTGGAAGTTTGTATGAGAGTCCCATGTTTTTGACGTAAGAGACTTGAAATTTAAAATGTAAGCTCTATAGATAGATGGTGAAAAGGTGTCCAAATAATGTATCTTTAGAAATCAACCCCTTTTTGGGTTAAAACTGGGGATAGTAGGTCGTCTCACTGATCACGAAATCTCTGAAACTATAACAGTTACAATCTTGAAATTTGGCAGAAAGGCTCCTTATAGGGCGTAGACATCCGCTAAGAACGAATTTTACAAAATTTGACCCTTAAGGGGGTAAAAAGGGGGTTGGAAGTTTGTATGAAAGTCCCATGTTTTTGAAGTAAGAGACTTGAAATTTAAAATGTATACCTTATAGATGATGAGAAGGTGTTCAAATAATGAATCTTTAGAAATAAACTCCTTTTTGGGGTTAAAACGGGGGATGGTAGGTTTACTCACTCAACACGAAATCTCCGAAACTATAACACCTACAAACTTGAAATTTGGCAGATAGGCTTCTTATAAGGCGTAGACATTCGCTAAGAACCGGTTTTACAAAACTCGACCCCTAAGGGGGTAAAACGGGGTTTGGAAGTTTGTATGAAAGTCCTATGTTTTTGAAGTAAGAGACTTGAAATTTAAAATGTATGCTCTATAGATGGTGAGAAGGTGTTCAAATAATGTATCTTTAGAAATCGACTCCCTTTTGGGGTTAAAACGGGGGATGGTAGATTGACTTACTCATCACGAAATCTCCGAAACTATAATAGCTACAAATTTGAAAATTGGCAAGTAGGTTCCTTATAGGGCATATACATTTGCTAAGAACGAATTTTATGAAACTCGACCCCTAAGGTGATAAAACGGGGGTTGGAAATTTGTATGAAAGTCCTATGTTTTTGAAGTAAGAGACTTGAAATTTAAAATGTATGCTCTATAGATGTTGAGAAGGTGTTCAAATAATGTATCTTTAGAAATCAACTCCCTTTTGGGGTTAAAATGGGGTATGGTAGGTTGACTCACTCATCACGAAATCTCTGAAACTATAACAGCTACAAACTTGAAATTTTGCAGATAGGTTCCTTATAGGGCGTAAACATCCGCTGAGAACGGATTTTACGAAACTCGATCCATAAGGGGATAAAACGGGGGTTGGAAGTTTATATGAAAGTCATATGTTATTAAGGTAAGAGACTTGAAATTTAAAATGTATGCTCTATAGATGGCGAGGAAGTGTCCAAATAATGCATCGTAATCTATATATATAAAAAAGCAAGGTCACTGACTCACTCATCACAAGAACTCAAAAACCGCTGGATGGTCCATCCATCCAGGATGGACAAAGATTAAATTTGAAATTAGATTATAGTTAGTAGACGTCCGCTAAGAACGGATTTTGCGATATTCCATCGCTAAGAGGGTTTAATTGGGGTTGATAGTTTGTATGAAACATATACAGTAGCAACAAATTCGCCTGATAGGTTATTCATACTGCAGCCTGAAAATAAAACTAAAAATGTGGTGTATAGAGAGATTTTATAAAAATAACTATTAAATTATACTAAATTGTGCCTTTGAAAAAGTTACTCAGAGTCATAAGCATTTCAAGTGACTGAAATAAAAAAATAATTTGCGTTAAGCAACTTAATAGTAATGCATATCTTCATAACCACGCGGACGTAGTCGCGGGCAACAGTTAGTGTATTATAAAACAAAGTTCCCAAAAGCGTATGTGACCGATTCCCTCAAAATCTACTTAACGGATTTTCATGCGGTTTCACAAATGAAGAGAGGGCTTCAAGAGGAAGGTTTACGGAACGGCAAAGCCGATTTTGATGAGAGTTTCACTGGAAGTTTGCCGGGAAAACTTTGTTACAAACTGATTTCAACGCGGGCGAAGCCGCGGGCACAGCTAGTAATATATATAAACGCGAAAGGTCATTCATCACGGAATCTCCGAAACTATAACACCTACAAACTTGAAATTTGGCAGGTAGGCTCCTTATAGAAAGTAGACATCCGCTAAGAACGGATTTTACGAAACTCAACCCCTAAGGGGATAAAACGGGGGTTGGAAGTTTGTATGAAAGTCCCATGTTTTTGAAGTAAGAGATTTGAAATTTAAAATGTATGCTCTATAGATGGTGAGGAGGCGTTCAAATAATGTATCGTTAGAAATCAACCCCCTTTTGGGGTTAAAACGGGGGATGGTAGGTTGACTTACTCATCACGAAATCTCCGAAACTATAACACCTACAAACTTAAAATTTGGCAGGTAGGTTCCTTATAGGACGTAGACATCCGCTAAGAACGGATGTTACGAAATTCGACCCCTAAGGGGATAAAACGGGGGTTGGAAGTTTGTATGAAAGTCCTATGTTTTTGAAGTAAGACACTTGAAATTTAAAATGTATGCTCTATAGATGATGAGAAGGTATCTAAATTATGTGCCTTTAGAAATCAACCCCTTCTTGGGGTCAAAACGGGGGATGGTAGTTTGACTAGCTCATCACGAAGTCTTCGAAACTGTAACAGATACAAACTTGAAATTTGACAGGTAGATTTTTTATAGGGTGTAGACATCTGTAAAGAACGGATTTTACGAAACTCCACCCCTAAGGGGGTAAAACGGGGGTTGGTAGTTTGTATGAAAGTCCTATGTTTTTGAAGTAAGATACTTGAAATTTAAAATGTATGCTCTACAGATGGTGAGAAGGTGTCTAAATAATGTATCTTTAGAAATCAACTCCCTTTTGGGGTTAAAACGGGGGATGGTAGGTTGACTCACTCATCATGAAATCTCCGCAACTAAAACAGCCACAAACTTGAAATCTGGCAGGTAGGTTCCTTATAGGGCGTAGACATCCGTTAATACCGAGTTTTATGAAACTCGGCCCCTAAGGGGGTAAAACGGGAGTTGGAAGTTTGTATGAAAGTGCTATGTTTTTGAAGTAAGAGACTTTAAATTTAAAATGCATGCTCTATAAATGGTGAGAAGGTGTCCAAATAATCTATCTTTAGAAATCCACTCCCTTTTGGGGTTAAAACGGGTGATGGTAGGTTGACTCACTCATTACGGAATCTCCGAAACTATAACAGCCACAAACTTAAAGTTTGCAGGTAGGTTCCTTATAGGGCGTAGACATCTACTAAGAACTGATTTTATGAAAGTCGACCCCTAAGGGGTTAAAAGTGGGGTTGAAAGTTTGTATGAAAGTCCTATGTTTTTGAAGTAAGAGACTTGAAATTTAAAAGGTATGCTTTATATATGGTGAGGAGGTGTCTAAATAATGTATCTTTAGAAATAACGTTCCTTTTGGGGTTAAAATGGGGAATGGTAAGTTAACGCACTCATCACGAAATCTACGAAACTATAACACCTACAAACTTGAAATTTGGCAGGTACGTTTCTTATAGGGCGTATACATTTGCTAAGAACGAATTTTATGAAACTCGACCTCTAAGGGGATAAAACGGGAGTTGGAAGTTTGTATGAAAGTCCTATGTTTTTGAAGTAAATAACTTGAAATATAAAATGTATATACGTATATATAGATAGTGAGGTGTCCAAATAATGCATCGTAATCTATATATATAAAAAAGCAAGGTCACTGACTCACTCATCACAAGAACTCAAAAACCGCTGGATGGTCCATCCATCCAGGATGGACAAAGATTAAATTTGAAATTAGATTATAGTTAGTAGACGCCCGCTAAGAACGGATTTTGCGATATTCCACCGCTAAGGGGCTTTGATTGGGGTTGATAGTTTGTATGAAACATATACAGCAGCTATAAGTTCGCCTGATAGGTTATTTAAAAAAATAATTTGCGTTAAAAATCTTAATAGTACATATCTTCATAACTATGCGAACGTAGTCGCGGGTAACAGTTGTAGTAACAGGTATTATAAAACAAAGTCGCCAAAAGTGTATGTGATCGATTCCCTCAAAATCTACTGAACGGATTTTTATGCGGTTTCACCAATGGAGAGAGGGCTTCAAGAGGAAGGTTTACGGAACGGCTAAGCCGATTTTGATGATAGTTTCACTGGAGGTTTACCGGGAAAACTTTGTGACACACTGATTTCAACGCGAGCGAAGCCGCGGGCACAGCTAGTACTTATATATATATATATATATATATATATATATATATATATATATATATATATATATAGATTTTGACAATTCTTTTTTTTGGAAAGGAGATATCCTAGGTGTGGTACCATAATAAGAAAACCAGGATCTGATGATGGGATCCCAGAGAAATCGAGGGAAACCCTCGAAAATCCGCATAACTTTTTACTGGATGTACCAACTTTGATGATTTTTAATTTAACATTTAAATTTCATCGAGATCTGATTACAACTTTTGGAGTAATCTTTGATAATGCGTATTTACTTGACTATTTTTTTGTCTACCTACGTTATATTACTTGTTGATATAATTGAAGTTTGTTTTTCTTTTTTCGTTTGCCTGCAAACACAATTATGTTAAAAAAGTTCTGTTATTTGTTCTGTTCAATTATTTTCTTAAAGTTCATTCAGGGCAATTTTATATAAATTAATTTCTTAAAGAACTTTAAATTCCCAAGATTATTTTTTATAATTACTAGGTAGGTAGTTACTAGTCTACTATTATTGAGCATGGGCAGCTAACAGTCAGAGACAAAAAGGACCGCAAAGCAGAGAGGCGCTCATACACCTACATAATTCCATTTCAGACGAACCGTTGGCGCAACGGTTAACGCACTGGCTGTTGCGCCAGCGGTCGCGGGTCGATTCCCGCTCACGACAGCCATATATATCAACCATATAGATGTTAGTCGTGGTCTGGGCGTTGTTTTTGTGTATTGTATGTGTTTCCGGACCCCCAGCACAGGAGAAAATCCTACTGGGGATCCGTTGCGTGTGAAGCGTTTATTATTATTATTATTAATTTCATGAACACAATAAACTTGTCAAAAGTACATAGGTACCACCTACCTACGATAAATCTGATTTTCTGTAGGTACGGATAATTGTATAACATGTGTTGCAACGTGTTGAGAGCAAGTATGACAGGTAAAAAGGATATATTTTCAACTAGCTGCTACCTCGACTACGTTCGCATAGAAGTTTGATGTTTTACTATTTTAAACTATCCGATAAGAATTATAAAGAAGAATATCTTTAATAATAAAAATATCAGAGTATAGCCTAGCCTATGCCTTATATATTATATATATAGATATGGTTCCTTATTTTTGATTTTTATTATTTTAGTTATGATGATGATATTGTCACTTTTTTTTTAATATTATAAATGTTGAATTCAGTGGCGTAGCCACATAAAGGCAAAGCAGGGCAGTGCCCCGGGCCCCTTCATTTTCTTCTTTTCAAAACAGTAAAGATATATATACAAAAAAATAAAATTGGAGTGTATTTTTGTAATATTAAAATAACCGCTCTTAACTAAATTCATATGTCTGTATACACGGTACATATACCCAAATAACATTTTATGGTTGCCCGGTGCGATCCGGCGTTGGAGGTCAGGCCTGCCTGGCTTGGAGGGGGAACGCTCCTGGACATGTGCCCATTCTGCAGATGCTAGACTGGTCCGGTTGAGCGTCCCTTAAGTGGGGTGGCCCGCTGGAGGTCGGGAGATCTTTGGCTGGCTTGAGACCCCACGCGTCGTCGGGAGGGGTGGTCTTGTAGGTGCCGCCCCTCTATGTTCCGGGGCCCGGATGTCCTCATTCGGGCCAACCGCCGGGGCGGGGATGGTGCACGCTAGCGCGACCTCATCTCGCCCCACTTAGGCGGAGGTCTGCTCCCACGTAGGTGGTTTTTAGGCAGTAAGTCTGTCACACCGGTCCGGTGCCCCCGAGCCGGAGGGTGACCATGAGGATTTTCCCCACAATATTAGTTACAAATATTGTGAACAAGTGGCATGCGGTGGTTTCGGCACACACGATTGACTGTCTCGTGTTTGTCCTGATCATTTCATGGTCATACTGTTGCGTTTTTGTCTTATATAATTATGACTATTGATTTTAAATGTTTAAGAGTACCAAGGGTTTTTTCCTTGGACTTTTTTCTCTCGGCCTACACTAGGGACATTATCTTATTTATTGTAATGCCGAGGATATAATAGGAATGTAATGTCTACAGAGACATTACAAATTTTGACTAACTTTTTTGACTATTTTGACTATATTAAGCATGCTTATAACACTGGGTATATTACCTAAGTTTTGTAATGTACCTAATGTTAAGATGTAAATTTTTATTTTATTGTTTGATAGTTTGCTACCTTAACTTTCTTTTATTGACTTTTTTTTGTAAATGATATTATTTTTTAACTTCCGTTAAGTGTATGTATCAACCTTATGCCGAAATAAATGTGTTCACTTCATTTTATTTCATTTCATAATATGTCATATATTTTTAATATTAAGGATAACAAAAAAAAATTGCATACCTACTTACTTTGCTATTAATAACTTTAAATCTATTGTAATTTTTCTAAGAGTTGCCGAGTTATAAATGAAAGACTGTGTAATTTTCCCTTACTTTATTAATTCAATTCTCAACAAAATAATGATTACATTTTACAATATTTGTTAATTACTCTAAGCCCTATTAAATTCAAATTAAATATATTTATTCCATATATTTTATTTCATAAATCACAATACCAACTTTAAGTTGACAAAAAAATATTTAATTAAAGGAACGACATACAGCTAATCATTTCACACAATTAACAAGTGTTACACACCATCGAAATAATATTCACCAATTAATTTTTCAGTCCAAAAATTGCGACGTTTTATATATAAGAGCTCATATAATAGTTTCACATTTTTTTTAATAATATTGAGTGTTGGTATTGAAAATTGAATTTTTATGTAATAAACAAAACACAAGAATACAACCGTTTCTTTATATAAAATGGACAAAACAGTTATTGTTACAACTAAATGAACAAGTTGTGATCAATTAAGAAGTCATAAAGTAAATTTCTGTTTATAAATTTTATATAACTCCAAATATATAAAAGCATGTCCTTTAAATATACCGTGATGTTATTTTTGCTTTCCTAATGATATCAAATTAAATAAATTTTAGAGTAAAATCAAGAACTATTTAAACTTATAGCCTAAACACTTTTTATATTTTTATTTTACAGAAATTATTTAAGTAGTATAAAAATCATTCAAAAAATTGTGAATATACTTTTGTAATTAAACGATGGCGAGATCACATCTGGTTGCTTGATTATGGAAAGCCTCTATCATATTTTCACAACTTTCAGCAAAGTACACGAGAGAAAAAGACATGTTTAAGTTAAACACGCACTGAACACGCATTACCTTATATATAATATAGAATCTATAAAATAAACGACAAATCATCAATAATAATCATTCATAAATTGTTAATAGTTACAATTAATTACCTATTATGTATGAAATAAGCATTGCAACGTGCACAATATCAGTGAATTTCAATTAGTGCCGATATGGTTACAAAAGCGGCATTTCGTGTATTATATTTATTAATTTATGAAAATAGAGTCGAATCATAACAGAATTTAATTGAGATGAAAACCTCTCTCGTTGGTTGCAGCAAGCAATCTTTCGCGTAATACCTCCTTACACGAATATTCCGGCAGTTTTAAATAATGAACGCACGTATTCACCGAAGGATAGGAGCCATCTCCTGCGTCGACCTACAAAAAATATAGGAATTAAATCGTTTCGATACAAAAATAATAATAATTTATTAAGTGGGAAAATTGTCTACTTTTTTTATCTGAAATTGAGTGCGTCAATAACATTTATTTATTTACGATTACAGTTACTGTAATAATTATAGGGATATTCGATGTCGTCTATTTCATATTAACATTTTACAGCAGAAAAGTGTTTGTCAACACTTTTAATGTGTCAATATTTTTAGGTTACAGCTTAGGAAAATTTATATTAAAATAAATAAATAAAAAGTATAAAATCAAAGTGTCAAAAGAGGTGCGTACCTTCCTGACGACGGTGAGGCGCGGGTGCAGGTTGGCGAGCCCGCCGGGCGGCAGGCTGCTGCAGCCCGTGGCGAACTGCAGGAAGGCCTTGCGCTCGCGCCACGACATCTCCACCAGCACGTCCACCAGCCGCAGGAACCCGGGGCTGCGGGCGCCGCGATACATATACCACCGCTCTCAAAACGACAAACGTACTATTTCGCTTCAGCCTGTAATATCCCACTACTGGGCATAGGTCTCTTTCCCCACGTAAGAGAAGGATCAGAGCTTGATCCACCACGCTGCTCCAATGCGGGTTGGCGGATATATTCCTTACTATGAGTAACGATCGCTATCAGGTATACATGATAACAACCGGGACTAACGGCTTAATGTGCTCTCCGAGGCACGGTGGGGAGACCTACAACGACTGCACAAATACCCAGACCACGGCAAACACCTGTATGACCAATACAAATGTTTGTCATGTGCGGTGATCGAACCCGTAACCGCAAGCGCAACAGGTACAATCCATGGCTGTGACCGTTGCGCCAACGCGGCGCCACATACTATTTATATTATATTTATTATTATATATTTGATGGAAAACTACAGCCACGTCGAAAATACTAAAAGTATGGATCCATCGCCGTCACATTGAATGAAGTGCTGTGAAATAGGTAAGGTAACATAACATAACAATACACTTTATTGTACACCAGAACAGAAATAATACATATCAGACTGATTTTAACAGAGTATCATCATAAGGTATAAAGAGCGGCCTCATCGCTGAAAACCGATCTCTTTCAGGCAACCTACGGGCAGAGGAGATGGTAGGTGTTGTGTCGGGTAGGTGTCCAAATTGAGACATAAATGTGTGAATATATTTACTTAAACACATACATACATATAAGGTAATTATTTAGATGCAGCGGGTATAAAATGATTTATCACGTCGACTATAAGTAATATAATAAGACGCGGCGGTACCTGTCGCGCGTGTAGCCCAGCTTGGGCTCGGTGTACTGCAGCAGGTGGTCGCGCGTCCAGGCGGGCCCGCGCTCGCCGCACAGCAGCAGGCGCAGCTCGGGCGGCGAGAAGGCGCGCAGGCGGCGCGGCGGGAACACGGCCGCGAAGCCGCGCCGGAACGCGCGCGTCTGCCGCGCCACGCCGCCCGCCACCATCCAGCGCGCGCCGGCCTCGGCGTACGCGCGCGCGTTGCCCGGCCCCACCTGCGGAACGCAACGGTTCTAGAGCCATGCACTGACATTGAGATGTAGCATTTTTTTATAATCCCAGACGAAGTTTAAAAAGATGGCTCGAATTCCTCACATTTTTTCCCAACCGCATTCATCTCAGGGATGTCTAGCCTAAATATATTCAATTCTTTGACTTTTTCATGATCTTTGAATAATCATTCGACTGGAAAATTTTACGATGGTCAGAATTTAAAGTAAAAAAAAGTATGAAACATGAGAAAATTGTAATAGTAGGAGTCAAAAATTAAAATCAAAACAAAGACAAATTTATTCAAATAGGCGTCAAAAACTCTTTCAAATCGTCATTTTGCAAATTCAATTTTAAAGTGATTATTATTTTTAAAAGTAAAGCAAGTAAGTAGTAGTAACAATATTTATTTTAGTTATTTATTTTATTATACTTGCCTAATTTTATTATACTTGTCTGCCGTGGCGGCGGCTCCTAAGCACTGGCGGTTGCGGGTTCATTTGCCGCTCGAAATAGATATTTGTGTTTATAAAAATATTTATTTCCAGTCTGGTTGTCTGTCCTTGACAACGGATTACCATTGGAGCTCCCCACCATGCCTCAGATAGCAAGTTAAGCTGTCTGTTCCGGTTGTTATCATATACCTACACATGATAGGGATCGTCACTTGTAGTTGGGAATATTGCTCGCCAACCCGCAGTGGAACCGCTTGGTGAAAAAGCTCAAGCTATAAGCTCTAATACTTCTACTACATGGGAAAAGAGGCCTATGCCCAGCATAGGGATGTTAAAGACTGAATCGTATCGTAACGGCAACTTGCCTCAATGTGCTCCCCGCCATCGCAAAGCGGATGTAACGCGAGCTCGGGTGCAGTGTTGGACGCCACGTGCGTCATGGTGAGAGACAGCTGGTCGAACGTGGCGCCTTCCACCGTCAGCTCAGCGATGCGTCTCTCTCGTTCACTCTCCGTGAGTGAAGCGTCGCGTAGTAAGGAATCGTACTGGTCAGCTGCTTCTAATACGCTCGCAAGGAACCTTAAAATTAATAAGACTAAATAATTCTCTCCGACAAGATAGCGTACTGTTTAATAGAAATAGATACTAAAACCGACAATCAATCATCATATCATCAAAAATAAACTTACTTATGTCTAATAGGATCAATGTCTTTCAAGTCATCATTTGTCAATTCCTCGCCACACATTATACGTAAGAAAGGCTCGGATAAAGGAAGATCGACTAAACGCCCGTCTTGTAACACCTACAAATAATAATAATAATAATATAGTAACTCTTCTTCTCTTTGATTCTGATTCTATTTTGATTAAAATTTACGTTTAATATTTTACCTTAGCTAAAAATACCCCTAGGAACCAGAAATATTTGCAAACTTTATCACAGATAGGAGACTCCTGCGGCAACGGTGCCGGAAACAGTCCACCCGCTCGCATCACATAGTAACCGGCAGGTTTTTCTATAAATGAAAAAAAAAAAACGATCTCATTATAACAGCAGCACTGTATGCGTGTTCTAGTAAATATGCAATTCGACAATGACGCAATCGTCATAACTAAGAGCAGGTACGCACCGTCGGGTAGCGTGAGAGGCAGCGGCGCCGAGTCGGGCGCGTCAGTGGCGGGCGCGTCGCACAGCCACATGCACAGGTCGGCGCGCTGCAGCTCGGCCGCCACGAGCGCGTAGAACTCGAGCGTGGGCCCCAGCCCCGTGCCCTCCTCGTCCGCGAACTCCACCTCCAGCACGGACTTGCGACCCGCGTGCACTTGCATCACCTGGCGCCACCACACACGAGTATAATTTTTTTATAACTTTCCTATAATATTCTCCGCCCCCGACCGTCGACCGAGATACGTAGGCCGTCGACGGAGGCTAGGTGAGAATCGCAAACTTGCATGAAGTATTTATTTCAGCTTCATCAATAAGATAATTCACATTGGAGCAATATGGACGATTACATTAGGGTTTAGTCCAGCAGTCGGATGTTAAGGGTTGTCAGCGTTACTCACCTGCATAGCGGAGCGTAGCAGATTGGGACTTCGGGGTATGCGCACTCGCTCGTGCCTCAGACGACCCATACGAAATTCGGTCGCCTCTAAATCGGCACGTCTCGGTGACACCGTATTACCCGTTCTGTAATTATATTAAAAATAGTTGTTGATATTTGTATATATACTATGATTTAAATTAGTTGTGTAAACCTAAGTTGACAGCAATGACAACTATTTTCTTAACGCAAACTACAGTTACACATTACTTATATAAAAAAGATAAATGACCTCTGCCTGTCCAACGCGCGGTCCCTTTGCGCTTGTAGCCACACGATCGTGCGCGAGGTCCCGAAGGCGGTGCACGCGAAGAACATCTGCCGCGTCTCGAGCGGAAACAGGAATGGACACCAATCGATCAATTGCTGGCACCTGTAGGAGAAAACGTAATATATCATTTTACAGTTTATGATAAATACTTCAGAAAAAGACTATTATACTATAATAATCTACTATCAGTATTGACAGTCTATGTGTACTAACTGCACTTTACTATAACACTACTAACTGTACAGAATTAACTGTAGTATAATAAGTCTCCACTAACTTAATAATTGTTCTTATCTATCATACTATACAATTTAAAAAAAAAAGGCAAACAAAGCAATGAACGAAACCGAAAGGAATAAATGAGCCTGGCAAGGCTCAGTGGACACACACTAGTGGTCCGGTCAAGAAGCAGTGGTGTAGAGCTAAAGAGTTTATAAGAAGGCATAGACGGTAGCGGTAGCCGACCAGGGCGGAGTAGCGGCCGCGGCCAGCGTGAGCGGGTCCTGCAGCTGGTGGTGCAGCTTGTTGGTGAGCTTGGTGGACAGGAAGGCGTGCGCGGGCAGGCCGGGCGCCGCCGCGCGCAGGCGCCGCAGCACGCGCACGCAGCACGACAGCGTGGCGCCCTCCGCGCCGCCCGCGCCCGCCACGCCCACCGAGCTGCGCTCTACGACGACAACGATCACGTCACTTTTTATTTTAAAAAACTAATCAAGTATCAATCAGAAGCAGAATACCAGTTATTTGTCTACTTTATGTAATACAAAATGTCACCGTGGCTGGTGGGCCGTACGGAGGTGAGTCTGTTAACTTATGTCTATTTTTTGCTGTGTTCTGTGTATTCGCAATGTGTGTTGTGATACAAACAGATTACGTGTTTCATTTTGTGTGCTTCTTGTTTACAATCGTATTGTATGTACTGAGGCATTATTATTATTATTCTTATAATTTATAATTCTAATAAATGTTCAAGAACATCCAGATTAATAAAATATCATGTAAATTTTCAGTCTGATACCCTGACCGTACAAAAGTCAATTTTTGGATACATATTTCATGGTTGATTTTGATAAAAATAAAAACTGCAACTTTACGTTTTCACAAATTAATTTTCTTATCAGGAAATCGAGGAATCAAATGAAGCGCTATATTATAATTATTAATATACAATAAAATAATTGTGTTTGCTCGCAAACGAAAAAAAATCGACTTCAATTACATCGACGAGTAATACAACGTAGATCGACGAAAAAATTGTCAGTAGTTTCCCTCGATTTCTCTATGATTCCATCATCAGATCCTAGTTTCCTTATCATGGTACTAAACTAGGGATATCTCCTTTCCAACAAAAAAAAAATATATCAAAATCGGTACATCCAGTAGAAAGTTAAGCGGTATAATACAACGTAGGTCGACGAAAAAAGCGTCAAGTAAAAACGCATTATTAGATATAACTCGAAAAGTAGTTGTTAGATCTCAAATAAATTTAAATGGGACCAATTGACACACACCACCTTTCGATTGAAACAAAATTTGTCGAAATCGGTCTACTCGGTCAAAAGTTCTGATGTAACATACATTAAAAAAAATACAGTCGAATTGAGAACCTCCTCCTTTTTTGGAAGTCGGTTAAAAAAATTACTTTGACATACGTGAAGACAACAAAAGACATGTAGTTAATTAAAAATGAATTAAACAAACCTGGATCTCCAGGTTCATCATCTTCACTATCACTTGAACACGCGAAAGCTTCTGTACCTTCGACTTCTTTGTATGAGAGCCTGTAACATATCAAATACTATAAAATAAATCTTACAAGAAATGAAAAATCACCGACTATTATTAGTTTCAGGAGAAATGTTGCGTCAAATCCGAGTTATCCTAAGGTACAAGTAAAATATACTGGCTTAGTCGTATTATCGCCTCAGTCAGATAATACGAGTATAATTAAAAAGAAAGAAAGTTACATCTTTACTTGCATTAGAATTTTTCCACTTATCAAAATTCTTTTATTGATCGTAAAAATCCAAAGTCAATTTAAAATTAAAAGGAGTATTAAAACAGTTAAATAGAAACGATTGGTAGTATTAGTAATTCGTGTAAGCCGCGATACGTGACAGCGATTCGTCGACGGCGCCACGACTCACGTGTAGGTGGTGTCGCGGTGCACGTCGTGCGCGGGCAGGCGCGCGTTGAGCGCCAGCACGGCGCGGTACAGCGTCCAGGCCGGCCGCTCCAGCGCCAGCGTGGCGCCGGCCGCGCTCAGCGCCAGGCGCAGCGCGGGCGCCGCGCAGCCGCGCCGCTCGCCCGCGCCGCTCGTCGTCGCCTCCGCGCCGCCCGCCGCCGCCTCCGCGCCGCCCGCCGCGCCCTCCTCCGAGTCGGACTCGTCGTTCAGGGGTATGTTTAGATCTGTGCTCGATATTCAAAATCAAAATCAAACACAACTTCATCCAAATAGGCCCCGAGAGCACTCTCGAATCCTCATTTTACAAATTAAAATTTCAAAATAAAGATATCACCGATTGGTAATGTGGATTCTGCAGAGATGAATCGGCAAGAAACTCCGCAGTTACTCTTTTGAAAATAATATATAAACTGTGTTGTAGTAAAAAATTAGTAATATCATATGCATGAAATACAGCGTCACTAAGTCCACACGTCACACAGATACAGAAGACTTCGTTCCGTTTATTGGATACGTATTATTATTTATCTTCACACAGTTACGATTGAATTCTATTAGATATGAAGCAATGAGATTAAGAGCTTTACCATTAACACCGTAAATATTCACATCTACACTATATGCTAATATTACAAAGTGGAATATTATATATGTTTGTTTCTACGCAGTCTGCTTAGATTTTTTCGTAGGTATACCAATAAAAAAAATCGGATCACCTACTAATTGAGGAAGACGCTAGCTATAAAACATTATCCTAACTGAGGATAAAAAGAGTAGAATCAAATAGTATTTGACGATTAGCAATATATTAATGAGCAAATGGAGCTATAAACGGCTAAAAGACGTATGTTTAGTAATCGATCGCTTCGCTGACAACTCACCGACGGTCTGGTTGAGGTTGGCGCGGCCGGGGCGCGGGTCGAAGGCGGGAATGAGCGCGGAGAACTGCCGCTTGAGCACGAAGTCGTCCTCCCAGGGCTTGCGCGAGCGCGCTCCTCCCGCGCCTCCCACGCCGCCCGCGCCGCGCACCGCCTCCAGCGCCTCTTCTTCCATCAGAGACAGCAGGTTGCGCGAAACCTGAGGTACACACCATCCCTGTATATGAAGCCGTATTGGATGCATCGTTACTTTATAATCGTGGCCAATTGCCGACAAATATTTGAAGAAACTAGCCTAAAAAACAAAGGACACACTTTCATTTTTAACCGTCTTCAAAAAAAAGGAGGAGGTTACTCAATTTGACCATATCATTTCAGCCTATCACAGTCTACTGCTGGACATAGGCCTCCACAAGTTTGCGCCAAAAATGGCGTGAACTCATGTGTATTGCCCATAGTCACCACGCTGGGTGACCGCAGGGCTGGCTTTGTCGCACCGAAGACGCTGCTGCCCGTCTTCGGCCTGTGTATTTCAAAACCAGCAGTTTTTAAGTTCAAAGATGATAGTGGAACTGCGTTAACTGCAATTCGACCTAATACCTACCTATATATATATATATATATATATATATATATATATATATATATATATATATATATATATACATCCTGCTAATAATTAGGCGTCCCACATGGGCCGAAATGCATCTAAACTGGCGTCCACCTCCTTTAGACGTCCGCATATCGGACGCCACTTTTTTAATCGATGTCCCATTAGTCCTTTTGGCTCTAGCTACCTGTACAACAAAAATCGCCGGAAGCCAAAAAATCGTTGAGACATTTGCATTTGTATAACTAAAACTTCCGCGAAATTCCGTACCAACGGTGCAGCGCTAGTCTAGCGCGTATATCGACAGAGCGTATACTCTGCTAAAACTCTTCCGATACAACCGATTATTTGACGTCCTATTGCGACGTTGCCAAACTGACTGTATTTGAAGGTTTTGAAATATTCAATTAAGTCAAAACAAATCATTTAAAAACAGTTGCTACGCACGTGTCGCTGCTTATTTGACGCTCGGTTGCAAAATACTGCTTAAGTAGTAAAATAAAATAAAAGTACACTTAAAAGGAAAAAGTGAGGCTTTAACGAATTTACGAATTGAATTTACATATTAAACGGAAAAGTGACACTATTTTGTCATAAAAATAAAAATATTTCTATAAGTTAACTAGCTGACCCGGCAAACGTTGTCTTGCCGCTAAACGCTATTTTAAAATAGGGGTTGGTGGTAGAAGGGTGAAAACATAGGGTTGTATGTATTTTTCAACGCCAAATCATAATAAAATAAAAAATAAAATAATTTATCTAAAAATTAAAAATTAAATTTAGGGGTGGACTACCCTTAACATTTAGGGGGATGAAAAATAGATGTTGTTCGATTCTCATACCTACCCAATATGCACAAAAAATTTCATGAGAATCGGTCAAGCCGTTTCGGAGGAGTTTAACTACAAACACCGCGACACGAGAATTTTATATATTAGATATACATTATCTATACTTTTTTGCATGAATATGGAAGCCAGGCTGGGTAGCAGTCTTTGAATCTGAAAAAACAAAGGTTCTGTTACATTTAATACATTTTTGCAATGATTTTTTATTTGGTTATTGAGCGCCCCTACTGAAAATTTGTGTTTTTTGTTTAGTGACGGTTTGGTCATGGACGTCGAATATGTAGTGGTTCGAATAGTAGGTATACAGATTTACGACGTCCGTATATAAGGTAAGGGCTACGCAATACGTAACACATATACGGACGTTAGTTTGACGCATACTGTTATTAAGGATACGAAGTTTTTTTGCAGCTGTTCTGGCTTTTGACCCAATCCAGGCTACACGCAATGCCGTCAAAAAACTTTGGGACACTTTTAGAAAATGAAAGTTTTAGAATTGCTCTCGGTCTCCGGTTGGGAGCTCCACTGTGCTTTGAACACAGATCTCCGTGCGGAAAAGAGGTCGATTCTTTCGGACTACACGGCCTTTCCTGTAACAAGAGTTCGGGTAGGTTTTTCCGCCACGGTTCCCTAAACGATACCATAAAAAAGCTCTTGCCACCATCGATGTTCCTGCTCTTATCGAGCCTACTGGAATTAGTCGCAATGATGGAAAGAGACCTGATGGATTGACGTTGGTTCCCTGGGAAAGGGGACGGGCGCTTTTGTGGGACGCAACCTGCGTTGACACACTTGCTCCTTCTCATGTCAGGGAAACAGCCTTAAAAGCGGGAGCCACAGCGGAAAAAGCTGAAACGATTAAACGGCACAAGTATTAATTTCAAATTACATCTTTGTGCCATTTGCAGTCGAAACACTTGGACCTTGGAGTAGCAGTGCTAAATTTTTTTTTAAATGAGATAACTCTTCGCCTTATTGCCTCCACTGGTGACAAGAGGGCTAGTGCATTTTTTTGCCCAGAGAATCGGCATAGCGATTCAACGAGAAAATGCTGTCAGCATTCTTGACACGATTCCACGCGGACATGATTTATACCAAAACTATCTGTAAATATTTAGTTCTTAAGTTGTGAATTGTAAATATGTATAATGTTTAATAAACTATTGTTATCCACTTAAAAAAAATTAGAAACCTACTTAAAAGATATACTTTATATTTTATAAGTAAATGACGACGTTTAAATTTGCTAGACGACGACTTAGGTAAATCATTCTAGTGAAATAGAGTTAAGTAGTTAGACTATTTAGTCTGTATAAAAATATTTTAGCCTTGAGACATTTTTATATTGAAAATGATAATAATATGTTGTTTGTAAAAGCAGGCAGCACAACTATTTGTGGCTATAAAACTTAATTAACCTATAAGATTCGTCAGCGAAGAAGAAAAAATAATATCCTCGTATTCTTGGATGCCCAGTTACCCATGTTCTAAAATTACTTGAAATCCGTTTAGCTGTTTTGGCGTGATGAAGACACAACGACACATACAAACATATAAAAAAAATGTTCGATTCAGTAACCTGTATTCATAGACCGTATCACTTTTTTTAAATATCTTCAATGTACAGAAAGTATCCGTGGCAGGATAAGGGAACATTATTTATTATTATTCTTTGACGGTTCGCAGGAAAGTGGACATAACCTGCGAACCGGTAAAGAATACTTATAACAAATGGACATAACGATAAATAATTATTTATTATATTATTATTCTGATGATGTGCTACGTCGTCAATAATTAAAATGTTAAAAGCCTAAATAAAATATATGTTGCAACTCATTAAGAGAGCTATTATAAGATGAAAAATTGGAGGTGTTCCTATGACCGTTACATGTAAAAACTTCAACGAGCGTAATAGAATTATTTCTTAAGTTAACGATAGATGATCACACCTACTAGAAAACTGGCAACGTCGCATTTCAGCTTACTTCTCACTCATTTCATCATTACTTATATAGGACGCTAAATAATCGGTGCATTAAGTGAGGCTATATGGATATATGGAGGAAGCAATAACATAAGTATCATGAAAGGAGTTCATAAATGGTTGGGCACAACTGTAAGCAGAATATTCTCAAAAAAGAAATTTAAAGAAATTGATATAACCCACGGAATTTAAAATGAAAAAAATAAGCAACATTCGCAGAAAAAACATATAAAATGTAAGCATAACTGAGGGACGTCGTAATAACGCAGTTTGTGCTTGACGCCAAAAATGTATCTGGATGTATATATATATATATATATATATATATATATATATTTATTTATTTATTTATTTATATATATATATATATATATATTTATTTATTTATATATATATATATATTTTTTTATTTATGTTCGGGGATAACTTCGTCGTTTATGAACCGATATTGATAATTCTTTTTTTGTTGGAAAGCAGATATCCCTAGTGTACAATTTGAAAATCATTATATTATTTAGTTATAATTATTAGAATAGTTCTATAAGGTAAAACTAGATGGCGCTGCCCTGTGTTTAAACATGCTAACGTTTCGTTTTCTGAATTACATATAGTTTAAGAATATTTTTAATAAATTGCTATGCGTTTTCCGGGTATACGGTAGTTTTACTGGCCCTGGCTCTATCGACTGAGAAACAAAGGTCCTTCGAGCCGGATCGCTTTTTGAAAAGTATATTGGTACACCTAAATATTAGTTCTAATCGAGTAAAAAAAAATAGTTCAGTGTTAGTTGACGAATTAAAAAGATCGCCGTGATTGTGCAAAGTTTACAAATTAAGAAGTCGGTGCAGCAGTGGCGCCACCTGGTGGAGAAATTTGGAACTAACTGGAGGAGGCAAATTTACGATCTGGTGAAGTGGTAAAGTGCAACAAACTGTGAGTACGCTATAATTTGAATCTTACTAACAGTGATAAAATAACTTAGAAAATATATTATTAAAAGTGGACTTGTAAAATTTTAAAGTGTTAGTTAGGACTTAGAATAATTCGCGAAAAAACGACAAGACGAGGAATCTATGCCCGATTTTATTTTGACCGTGCTAAGTCCAAAACACTTAGAATAATTCGGCTTAAACTAGACTTAGAAAATTTTTGAATAAGTTGGACTTGTAAAAGTTTTTAATACATATATAAATTCAAACGAAAATGGAAGCCGACTTTAGACTAATGGACGATTTTATAAACCAAATGGAAAGAGGAAGAAACAATTTTAAAAAATCACCTAAAGATAGAATAACTGAAACATATATCAGTGCGAGATTGGAAAGCTTGGAAGGCACAATGCTTAAGTTCAATCAGAAGCACGAAGAGATTATATGTGCATACAAAAAGGAGAAATTAGACGAAAGTTATTATGTCAAAAATGATATATTTAATACTGGTTATGAAATTTACTTAACTTACAAGAGTGAGCTTAAGACAGTGTTAAACTCCATGGAGAAATCGTCGTCTATAAGCCGGGAACCTTCTACATCTCACGGAAATAAAGACTCTATCGTTCGATTACCGAAAATATCTATTCCAGTGTTTGGGGGTAGCTATGCAGAATGGACTTCATTTAAGGATCTCTTTACGTCGTTAGTACATAACAATGCTGCTTTAGATGACGTTCAGAGGTTACATTACTTAAAAACACAAGTAAAAGGAGAAGCAGAACAATTAATAAAGCACATTCCAGTTACACGTGACAATTACCAGAAATGTTGGGAGCTATTAAAAAATAGATATAGTAATAAGCGGTTTATGTCAAATTGTATTTTAAAGCGTTTGTTTGCTCAACGTACTATGTCTTTTGAATCGCCTAATGCTCTCAAGGATTTACTTGATACCACAACGGATTGTATACATGAATTGTCTAATTTAGGTATTCAGGTAGAGTCTTGGGACGTTATTATCATTTATATTGTTAGTATGAAATTGGACGATGAAACGAGGAAGCAGTGGGAATTGTATGTTAATAGCTTATCAGTAGAGTTACCTAAATTTAATAATTTTAAACAATTTTTAGAAGAACGCTTCCGTGCGTTAGAATTTGTAGAGTCTTCAAAAAATAAATTTAAGCCAGTAAAACAAACTACTTATCAGCCTAAATCTTTGCACGTCGCTTCCAAAACAATTTGTCCTCATTGCGCTGAAAATCATAAACTGTTTTCCTGTAATAAGTTTGCCAAGCAGGATCTTGATAGCCGTCAGTCTATAGTTAAGACATTAGGTCTTTGCTATAATTGTTTGGGAACCAATCATACAGGTAAGATGTGTCGTGTACCAATAACGTGTTGTATATGCAGAAGGAAGCATCACACGCTTCTTCACGGTAGAGCCAGTTCGAAGACTGATGACTCAGAAGAGCCAAAACCGGAATCGTCTTTAAAGACGAATGAAGCCACTAATAATAATATTGTTAGTCATTTTGTGACAGATCGAATACAGAGCCAAACCTTATTAGCAACAGCTTTGATAAAAGCTGAGTCCAACAACGGTTCGTCTCAGATATTGAGAGCGTTGTTAGACCAGGGATCGCAAGCGTCTTTTATTTCGGAAGCAGCTGTTCAATACTTATGTTTAAATAAAACAGCATCAAAGATTTGCATTTCAGGTTTAGGTGGCGGTCAGAGTGACTTAACCTCAAAATATGTGGTTATGGTAAACATGCAGTCCCTTCATGACCCCACGTTTACATTACAGGTAAAAGCTCATGTATTACGGAAGGTAACTTCAGTGTTGCCGGAGAGAAAATTTCACTTACCTAATTGGGAAGACATAGGTCGAATTAGGTTGGCAGATCCTCAATACAATTCACCTAATAGGATTGATATTTTATTAGGGGCCGAGGTATATTGTAAGATCCTGAAAAATGGGGTACTGAAACACCCTACTGGTTCTATGATTGCGCAGGATACTTACCTTGGATGGGTATTGTCAGGATTAGTAAATGAAGGCAACATTAGTGACCCCAAATGTCATAATGTTATTATAAATATGCATATTCAACTCGACGATCACGATCTCTTTAAACGTTTTTGGGAAATAGAATCAGAACCTAACTTGGAACGCGGAAAAGTCTTGACACCTGAGGAGCAAGAATGCGAAAACCATTTTGCCGCTACTAAAAGTAGAGACGAAAATGGTCGCTATGTAGTCGAATTGCCTTTCCGACCCAAGATGAATGTCGAAAATATTTATGGAGATACAAAAACAATTGCAGTAAAGAGATTGTTTAGTCTGGAAAAGAGATTGTCAAAAAATTTAGAAGTAAAGAAGAATTATGCAGAAGTATTAAAGGAATACATTACTCTTGGTCATATGGAAGAAATAATAGAAAAGGTAGAAGAAACGGGGGAAAAAGTATGGTTACCGCATCATGCAGTTTTGAGACCGGATAAAAGTACGACCAAAACTAGAGTTGTATTTAACGCTTCAGATCGAAGTGCCAATGGCGTGTCTTTAAATGACACTTTAATGGTCGGGCCGACTTTGCAGCCGGAATTGCGACATATCATAATGCGATGGCGAATGCATCCTATCTGTCTTACTGCTGATATCATAAAAATGTACAGACAGGTAAAGATAGCTAGAAAACATGTTGACTATCAGAGAATAGTTTGGCGTGAAGAGACTGACTCAGAAATTAAGGATTACAGATTGTTGAGGGTAACCTTTGGTACATCTTGCGCACCATACTTAGCAGTAAAGGCCATGCATCAACTTAGCATTGATGAAGGTCATAATTTTCCCTTAGCTGCAAATAGAGTCAGAACAGACTTCTACATGGATGATCTCATGACAGGTTGTCAAACTGAAATAGAAGCGATTAAAGTATACAAAGAAATGAATGAATTAATGAAGAAGGGAGGATTCAATTTACAGAAATGGTCTAGTAACAGAAAGTTGTGGCAAGAAGATAACGGAAAGGATATGGAGATCAGAGAAGACGATACTATAAAAATTTTGGGTCTTACTTGGAATCGTTTTACAGATGAATTTGAATACACAGTTATGTTATCTTCTGAAATTGCAGTTGAAACTAAACGAGAAATTATATCGGAAATCAGTCGTTTATATGATCCTCTTGGGTGGCTTGCTCCATGTATTGTTACCGCGAAGATATTTATTCAAAAAATGTGGTTAACGGGATTTGATTGGGACGACCGATTACCGATTGCACTCGTAAATGAATGGGAACTCTATCGACAAGAATTAAGTAAGTTGGTAAATTTTCATTTACCTAGATGGGTTCAGACGTCGGATGATGACGCTATTGTGGAGCTGCATGGCTTTAGCGACGCCTCTAGTGTAGCTTATGCTGCAGTAGTGTATATCAGATGTATTAAGTTAGACGGTAGTGTCGAATCCCGCCTCGTCACAGCAAAAACTAAGGTTGCTCCTATCAAACAAATCTCGATACCAAGGCTCGAGTTGTGTGGAGCTGTTTTAGTCACAAAGCTGCTGGTTGAAGTGGCAAAAGCCTTAAACATCCATAAAGCTAGATTACATGCTTGGACAGATTCGACAATTGTTTTGGCTTGGCTAAGCGATCATCCCAGTCGATGGAAAACTTTCGTTGCTAATCGGACTTCGGAAATCCTTATGCATCTAGATTCGTCACAGTGGTCCTATGTAAGTACTAAGGATAATCCCGCTGATTATGCGTCGAGGGGTATCAAACCAGCTGCATTGTTGGATAATCAAGTGTGGAAGTGCGGTCCAAGCTGGTTGTTTGATAATGTTATTAAATATGAAAAACCTGCTTCCATATACACTAAAACTGAACTAGAATTAAGACCTACTAAAGTACATGCAGCTGCGATGACAGACCCAGGTACGGACTTGTCTACTCGATTCTCATCATTAACAAAATATATACGCGTAATCGCTTTCTGTCGAAGATTTCTTCAACTCAAATCTCCCAAAACGAGTGTAAAGAATTCGCCTTACCTGACAGCGAAAGAAATCCAGGACGCACTTGACTGTTGCATTCGACATCACCAATCCGAGGCATTCGCGGTAGAAATGGCAAGTCTTACTAAAACTAAAAATATAAGTAAAAAGAGCAGACTGTCAATGCTCAATCCATTTCTGGACAATTTTGGAATTATGAGAGTCGGGGGTCGCATGGAGAAGTCGAACTTATCATATAAAAGTAAGCATCCCATTATAATAGATGGCGCATCTCATTTAGCAAGGCTTATAGTAGCTGATGCCCATAATAAAACGATGCATGGTGGACAACAATTAACTTGTAATTATATAAGAAGTAGCTATTGGGTGACCAAATTAAAAAATATAGTCAAAAGTCACATTCATCATTGTGTCCCATGCATTAGACATGCAGCTACTTTTCGGACTCCTTTGATGGGTCAAATGCCCTCCTGTCGAGTCACCCCTAGCAAACCGTTTTCAAATGCAGGTGTTGATTATGCAGGCCCTATAAACATACGTGTTTCCATGGGTAGAGGCCAAAGGTCTTACAAAGGCTATATTTGCCTTTTCATTTGTATGTCCACACGAGCCGTTCATATCGAAGCTGTTTCAGATCTAACCACTGAAGGCTTTTTAGCTGCGTTTAAACGTTTTATAGCACGCAGGGGTCGATGTAACCATTTATGGAGTGACAACGGAACAAATTTTGTAGGGGCTTCGCGAGAACTGAAAAAACTATTTGCAAATGAAAAATCTACCCTGGCCTCTGAGATTGCATCGGCACTGGCAACTAATAACACCGAATGGCATTTTATTCCTCCACATGCTCCAAACTTTGGTGGATTATGGGAGGCAGGAATAAAAAGTGTAAAGTATCATCTGCGTAGAGTAATAGGTGACTCTACTCTTACATATGAAGAACTGTCAACGGTACTGGCTCAAATTGAGGCGTGTCTCAATTCGAGGCCACTGTCAAATGGTAGTTCTGACCCTGATGATTGTGTTCCTTTGACGCCAGGTCACTTTTTAGTGGGCGAACCCTTAGTATTAGCACCTGATCATAATTTAGAACCTAGCTTGGTAAGTAATTTAAGACGTTGGCAACTAACACAGCGCATGGTTCAGATTTTTTGGAAGCGATGGTCGCAAGAGTATTTAACTCAGTTTTTTCAAAGATATAAATGGAAAACGAAAACCCCTGAATTAAAAAAAGGTGACATGGTTTTAGTCAAGGATGAGAATTTACCCCCAGCTAAGTGGCTTTACGGTATAGTTGTAGATGTTCATCCGGGTAGCGATGACATCACTCGTGTAGTTACTCTTCGTTACAAAAATTCAACGATTCAACGTCCAACCTCTAAGCTATGTCTCTTGCCTATTGATGTGAATGAAACCTAAATTGTTATTTTAAAATAGGTTTAAGATTACTGGTGGTCATATTAACGTAAATTTAAGAGTTATTGTTCAGTATTCAATTTAAGTGTTAAGTTTGTTAATGTTACTAATAAGGATTTTACTTTTATTTCTTATCTTAAACTTGTAAAACTCGTTGTTAAGAATGTTAATTATTTAGAAATTATTTAACAGTGTTTTTTTTTTTTATCTTACTAGTTTTTATCCTATGAGGGGTATTGTATTATTTTCTTTAATTTTACCTACAGTCCACATTTGCAATACATTTTAGCAATAAGTATTAATGGCAAGTGTTTCATAGAAAACCATTTACTATAAGTTTTTTTTATTCTTCATAGAGGTGTATAAATGTAATGTAATAATAAATGTGTGTTACGAAGGACTAGTTAGTCCTTGGCGGGCGGTATGTACAATTTGAAAATCATTGTATTATTTAGTTATAATTGTTAGAATAGTTCTATAAGGTAAAACTAGATGGCGCTGCCCTGTGTTTAAACATGCTAACGTTTCGTTTTCTGAATTACATATAATTTAAGAATATTTTTAATAAATTGCTATGCGTTTTCCGGGTATACGGTAGTTTTACTGGCCCTGGCTCTATCGACTGAGAAACACCTAGTGTGGTACCATGATAAGGAAACCAAGATCTGATGATGGAATCCCAGAGAAATCGAGGGAAGCTCAAATATCCGCAATAACTTTTTACTGGGTGTACCGATTTTGATAATTTTTAATTTAACCGAAAGACAATGTTTATCATGTGGTCACATTTAAATTTCATCGAGATGTGATCACAACTTTTGGAGTAATTTTTGATAACGCGTATTTACTTGACTAAATTTTCATCTTATGATAAGCGGTTACCGTTGGCCATAGAAGCCTGCAAAAACAGAAGTATCCATCCCAGGAGCTCTGGTTACTTTACTCACCACAGGAACACAACATTACTTGATAGCAGTATTATTGAGCTGTGGTTTGGTGTTTGGTTGAGGTACTTCTACATTTCGATCAGGATATTTCCTTCTGTGCTCTACTCAGTAAACATAAATTTTAAATAACAATTCAGCTACACTAAGTACTCACCACCTCCTGATAAGTAGGCTCGTTTTCTTTATCGCTATCGAGTGCATCATCTCCCTCGTCGTCATCTTCTAGCTCCGTTAATAACGCAGGCGCTCGACAAGACTCTAAGAAATCTTCTAATGACACCTAAGAACAAAATTATCCAGCCCACTTTAGCATTTTATTGAATTGAAAAAAAAATCTATTAAAATATTTCTATTTTATTAAGTATAAAAATAACAGTAATTGGCACGTACAAAATTATGATTCATACCTGTTCACTTTCACTCGAAGTAGAAGTCAGGGAAAGAGTTAATGCGTTTTGTGCATTTGGCGCCAAAGACGGATAACTTTGAGCTGCGGACAGTAGCCCGCCGGGGAAGTTACTGGACAGCGCCAGGCGCACCAAGCTGGAAATTACACTATATGATAACCGGATAGGGCCCATATTATCTTTTGACGAACCTTATGGTTTGAAGAGCGCTTCTTGTTCTGTTGAGTAATAGTCTGAAAATGTCCGACTACAGATTATCGTCAGTTGTAACTTAGATTAGGGGTATTTAAATTAGTTTCCCCCTGTTTTATGCTTCAAGCTATCTTGGGCATGGGGTTATCTGTCCTACTCGAAGACGACAACTTCAATAATGGCATAAGAATATTATAAGATACTTTTTTCATTTTAAACAAAAACTGTTACCGTGATATATATTTTTTGTTTTACTACAAGTGATATACATCCACGGGCTTATGAACCCATGTCCTTTTTTATACTAAAAACATGAACCGTACCGTGATATATTAAAAATATATTTATCTCGTATATATTCTCGCAAGAAACGTTACGCGGTAAATGGTCACTCTTAAGGCAGGTCGCGTCTCTGCTCAGCGTTTTTATTTTACTTCCCGTATTTATTTCATACCACCGGCCTTTAATAGTTTGTTAAGGAGTAAACTCAAAGAGTTTTTTCCAACCACCACGTACAGGACTTTAACTCAGTATTGAGATACAGTAAAGTACAGATCTGGTTTTTAGTGGAATCCTCAATAAGATGAAAGGGAATACTGAATTAAGGAGCAATGAATTTTCAAAAATGAAGTCTTCGAATTCAGGTGACGTATTTTAGCATTAGAGTGTCGCCACAAGCTTACCTCGGGAACAGTCCGGCGGAGTGGTTGGAACGCGTCGAACGCTGCGCCGAGCCACGGCCCGCGCCCGCGCCGCGACCCACGCCCAAAGACTCCAACAGCCGTGCCGCGCCCTGCGAACACGCATTTCTCTCAGGGTCATCCATTTTCACGTTATGTTTATAGCACCTCAACCCCCTTTGGTGATATACATATCATGAGAGCTATTAGTATACGTGAGCTATTGGTACAAAGTATATTGAAAATTTCAGAATATCATCTTGAAATACAGATAAAATTTTGAAGAATTAAGCGTCATGAGAAAAATCTCCAGACGGACATTAAGGTTCCATTGTGTTAGTTGGTTGTTTGTTTGGTTTAGAAATCGCACAGTGAATAAAACGGCTACTTCATAAATTGACCAAGATTATTTATTAATATTTGGCGGACGAGCCCATGACAACGCCCCTCCTCACATGATTAATGTACGACCCAAACTAATTACAAAATACTATATACACTTCTTACGCTTTTTATACGAGAAAAATTATTTTAGTATTTCGTTCCGATAACCATTGATTTTGCAATGGTCTCATCTTCAACATCGAAAAATGCAACGTCATTACATTTTCTCGTAACCGTCATATAGCGGAGTACAATTACTGCTTTAACAAGGAACCAATAAAGAGGGTAACTGAGGTGAGGGGCCTGGTAGTGTATCCTGTGGAGTGTAATTTTTACATATTTCAAAAGGATATAAGCATATTGCCAGTCTCATGTAATTTACCTGTTGTGTTAAATCAGGTTCGCTGGCGCTCATCGTACCGGAACCCTGTCCATCTTTTTTGTGCTCAACAAACTGACCCTCGCCGCTCTCATTTTCTTCACACTGGTAAAAAAGTTAAGATTTTATAATCAGTTTTAAAAGTCTTTCGACACGACGTTTACAAGCAGATCGAGCAGGTATTACAAAATCGCTATTGCAATACAACTCTATATTCTATTTTTTTTTTTTTTGGAACAGTGTTGTTTAGTAAACAAATACTTCCGACCACATTAGAGTAGTATTGTAAGTTTAGTAAAGTGACACAAAGAGCAAATTAATGAACAATATTAATAAGCCATAGACGAAAATAAAATTCATTTTATGTTCAAACATTTAACGCTACCATATTGCTAAAATTATTTCAAAACCTGATAATATATTGATATTTTTGCTATGAATTAGTAGAGGTACAGAATTACGAAAAAAAAAAAAATATCGAGTATCTTTATAAAAGACAACAAATTTAATTTCGTTTATTTAAATGATCGGTAAAAAAGGACGGTCACAAATAAAATTTACAATACAATAGGGCCGTCTGTGTCTAGAAAAAAAGTCGACCCATAGTATTATTGTCACATTATTTGTATTTACTCTGAATAAAAAACCCTTCCGTCGGCGACGTACTCTCTCTAACATCTTAACAAAAGGACTAATAACATTATTTTTCACGAAGCTCTCATTGGGTAATCCTAAGTCACATCCTAAAGTCTCACAAAATTTTCCTCTGAACTACAGTAAACTTTTATGCCAGGCCTATGTTATACTTTTATATTAAATTGGATAGCGTTAAAAATGTTCAGGGTGAAATTGATATTCAGAAATATTTATAATATAAAATAAAACCTTTACAATGAACACTACCATAAAAGATTGACATTTGCAGCGTTTTTTGCGCTCAACATAAAAAATAAAAATAAAAAAAATAAAAATTAAAAAATAATAATATATAAAACTTAATAATAAATCGCTTGACGGTAACAATATTTTATAACTTATTAACAAATTATAATTCGTGAAAATTTAAAATATAGGTAAAGAACACGGTCTATTTTATCGCTCATGCTGTTCATTCACTTATACTCATTCACCTCTAAAAATATTATGACCACATCCCTATTTGCCTTTTAAAAAAAGATATTGAAATGTCATATTCAAACATATTAATTTTCTGTGCTCTCGAAATTCGTTTAGATCACAGCAAAATAATACTGTTTTCAAGCAGTATTGTGTTCCTGTTGGTGAGTAAGGTGACCAGAGCTCCTGGGGGGATTGGGGATTGGGTCGGCAACGCGCTTGCGATGCTTCTGGTGTTGCAGGCGTCTATAAGCTACGGTAATCGCTTACCATCAGGTGAGCCGTACGCTTGTTTGCCGACCTAGTGACATAAAAAAAAAAAAAAAAAAAATCGTATTTTAATTGTTTTTATGTGTTTAAAATGATAAGTTGATATTTCTTCTTAGTGAAATAAACAGTAAATGGAGTTTTACAAATGTCTATAAGTAATGTTTAGTGAAAGTAATATAATGCGAAAAAACGTGAATTACGTATTGACAAAAGTTTATTTACTAAATAAGACAGTTCCAAAAAAAAATAGACTTTACAAATTGCTGTTTTCTATTTAAGAAATAAAATTATCGAATGTTATATTTTACCAACTTAATTACCTTAATTACTCAGAATATGGTAAAAAATACAGCTCAGCATAAAAAATAAATAAAAGCAAATTAAAAAAACATGCAGTATCATGTGTTTCTACAGACGGTTAGTATTTTTACGCAGCGTGTGTATGTGTGATCTTTCTTAGCACAATATGTATAAATACTACACCACACAACATACTACAAGGCACAAGACTAGTCACTACCCGTACGTGAAGTCAGGTTGGCGGTGTTTAGTAACTCGCACATAATGCGCGAGACCAGTCGCTACCTAAATGAGCAGGCGGGTGGCGGGTGGCGGGTGGCGGGTGGCGTGGTGGCGTGGTGGCGTTGTGGCGTACCATACGTATAGTGCGTATAGTAGACTCAGCGCTACCTGTATGTGCAGGCGGTTGGCGTTGTTGCGCAGCGTGTGCAGCAGGCCGGGCGGCAGCGACGGCAGCGACAGCAGCTCGCTGGACAGCAGCGCGTTGGCGCTGTTGCGCATCGCGTCGCCGTCGCAGCAGCGCGCCTCGGCCTGTTTGCACACCACACCGCTACTTACAATTTATGCCCCTCTGGCGCCACTGCCGACAGGCTCGAATAGTGTTATTCGTTTATTATTTTGTCCCGCAAACAGTCCTCAGTAGATATTCAGATCACTTGATCTTAAGTGATCACTGCCATTCCTAAGCACTTGTGCATACGAAACAGCTACAGTAGAAAAATATGAATATCCTTTTGAAATGAGTCAAGTCAAATTATATGCGACTTGAACACAATTATTTTCAGCTAGCTTTACTGCTATTATTTTTTAAATTTGTCATTTTGTATGGTCGTCGAGGCGCCATTGGTGAATTTACACTCACACGGTAGGAATGGTGAGGTAGTTTAATCATGACAGATTTTAATAACAATGTTTTATGTTTATGTCTAAAAACACTGTTAATAATAAATCTTCCAGAAGTCTTGTAACAAATTCATTATTTACTAAAAACTATTTACATTAGGTAAAAATTTTAGAGCAGTTATGAAATAAATAAAACAAAAAGTTCAAGTTGTTAAAAAAGTAATAATTAATTATGCGTCTACAGAATTATGGCTAGTTTAATAAAATTAAATAGATATTACTAAAATTTTGTATAAATAAAATGTATAAAATTTTTACCTTATTTAAAGGATTATAGAAACAACCCAAATAACACAAGGACAACAAATCCAAATTAATAACACTACAAACATCTAAAAATAAAATATATTAATTTAAATTACCTCTTGAGAGGCAGAGTCCGGCAGCGGTTCTTTGGCTGGATAAGGTTTGGTTATGTCTGTTATACTCGTGGGTCCCATTTCCATGTTTGTGAAGGAGGTATTTCCCAAATCAGTCATACAATTATTGCCCTCAGCACCCAATGTGAGTGACTCAACAATAGTAGCTAAATCTGGAATCATACCATAATAAATTTAAAGTAAAAATTGATAGACACAACACAGACAAAACAGCTTAAAGATTTAAGAGAATTTTATTTTTTGTCCTTTTTAAAAAATATTTTTCATTGCTTTGTAAATAAATCTACAATCATACATTAAAGTTACATAAAAATTTTGTATATATGTATAATAAACCAAAGTTTATCCTTAATTTTTTAACTTGATTAACGCATGATGTACTAGATTTGATCTGAAGATTTTTTTTTCGTGAGAAAGTCAGTGTGTATATATATATAGATAGATAACTATTTACGCGGACACTGACTTAATGGATAGCAACCATACATATGAGATTTACATGGTAATGGCAACTCAAAGTACCCGTATTAATGTGGTGCGTGGACGTGTTGATGGCGGACAGGTCAGTCGCGTGTGTTCGCGGACGCGTCATGTTGCCGCCCACCTCTTCTGAGATGTTGTCCGCTGACGATGCCTGCTCCGTCGACGCTACTGACACCTGATCGAAAAATAGGTTTTTAATTTTAACTCCATCCGTATGCAAATTCCGTTTATTTTATTAAAGTGAAACTGTATACAATTGAAGTTAAAATTACAAGAAAATGGGATATGATTCAGTAGGCATCTGAAGGTAAAGCAGCACTGTCAATTAAGTTTTAAGCTTCAATTTCATTTTAATATTCTTATTTCAATGCTCTTTAGACAATAATATGAGCAATAACCTGTTGGTCGGTGGCAGTGGCGTCCGGCAGACTGGGCGTGGAGTGGCTCTTGCGCGAGCTACGAGCCTCACCCGCGCCGCCCGCCCCGCCCGCACTCGAGCCGCCGCTCACCACCTTCAAGTCGAACTTGCCCTCGGCGCCCATGCGGTACGAGTTTCGTCCGCCGTGATCCCACCTAAAATTTCTTACGATTAAATACGAGACATTTTTATTTTTACCTCTTTACTTTTTTCGATGTGAGCTAAGTTATGCAAGCCGTGAGAGTAACAAATATATCCGCTCCCGTGCGAGCTACTCGCTCACCTGACGTCCACCCATCCGTTGTGCAGGTCGGAGGTGACGGTGCCGAGCGCGGGCTGCGCTCCGTCCTGGTCGCGCCACTTCCAGTCGGGGCCGCGCATGACGCGCGCGCCCGCGCCCAGGCCGCGCGCGCCGCGCGACCAGCGCCGCGCGCGCGCGCCGCCCGCGCCCGCGCTGGCCGCCGCGCCCGGCGCGCCCAGCTGCCGCGGGGGCGCCTCCACCACGCTCACCACCTGAACAGTTCCACTCCTTAGGGCCCGTCTGTCAATCGCTGATCGCTTCGTGATCGTGAGGCTTTTCGGATAAATATCACGAAACATCACAAACAGGTGCAACAACTTGCTATTTTCAGAAAAAATAACAAACAATAAACAACCGTTAATTAATGATAAACATTTATGCCAGTAACATCTGGTGTTCCCCATGGCTCTCATCTCGTCCCGCTTCTTTTTAATTTATATATAAATGACGTAGGTTCTATCCTCAAATATTCTGACTTACTGATATATGCTGACGATATGAAAATATATAAGAAAATTAAAACACCTCTTGATTGTCAATTATTACAAATCGATCTGAACGAATTAAGTATTTATTGTACAAACAATCACCTGACTTGAATCCCAAAAAGTGTAGCATTATCTCATTTTCTAGAATATGATTATTTTTTAAACAATGTTATGCTTAACAGGGTATCTGAAGTGAGAGACCTGGGCGTCTTCTTGACTGCAAACTATCCTTTAATTCTCACATCGAGCATATAACTACAAAGGCGTACCGAATGCTTGGTTTTGTATTTCGATGTAGTAGAGATTTTAGGTATAGATCTACTCTATTATTATAGTACAACTCATATGTTAGATCCATATTACAGTATGCATCGACAATCTGCAACCCTCAATACAAAACTTATATTGAAACTATAGAAAAAATTCAAAGAAAATTTGAAAGGCACTTTAATTTAAAAGCTTTAAGTCGCAATGATGTTACCGCACCGTTACCCCTCCCATCGTTGTTTGATCGGCGCTTAGAGAGAGACCAAGTCTTTTTGTATAAGATATTGAAATCTCATATTGATTCGGCGTTTTTTTTTTACAAAATATTAATTTGAGGTGCCCTCGGACGAGTTCGCGTTCAAAAAGGTCCCTGTAACTGTAACCAGGACCAAATATGCTGGAAACATCTTTGTTCTCAGGTCCTGTAAAAACTATGACGACATATTTTACTCCATTGACATTTATAATTGTACCCTAACCTCATTTAAGCAGCATGTTAGGGACGTAAAAAAATGTATTTCTTTGATTAAAAAAAATATAATGTATTTCTTGATATAATAATGCATCTCTTTGATTTATTACAGTAATTTTTGTATTAATCTTAATTTTAATTCTAATCTTTGACTTATTTTTAAATTATAATCCTTTCATTTGACATAATTGACACGTTCTACTCTTTTTATGACTTTTTTTTATATATCACATACATATTTATATCTAAGTGATTTTTTTTGTCTCCTTTGATAGTTAATTTAATTTATATTATGTTAATTGATTTAAAATTACGACTTTTCAAATGACATGTCTGTATATTATTGTTAGTGGAAACTTTAGTGATTAAATGTGTTTTTGTAAGAAAATTAATTGTATGTGATTTTTATATTGTATGTTTCCCAAATAAATAAAATAAATAAATAAACATACACCTCGTAACCTTTGCCTGTCTAGAAATTTGGAAAACGACGCTTAATTTATTAAAATTAATTTTTATTAAGCCTGTATTTAATGATAATGTTCTGGAAAATTTAATTTACTTTGCAAAAAAAAATACAATTGATTTTTGGGTACGGGGGTAGTCTAAAACGTCACCACATATCAAAAGGGGGGTAGGGTAGGGGGTTAAAAGTTGCTGAAAAACATCACGAGATTTGTGGACGACGCCTTTAGCTTATGACGCGGAACATTGCGAAATATATAGTCGTTAGACCTTAATTTATTTAATTTTTTAATTTTTTACTATTTTTAAGTGACTTCAAAACAAGGAGTATCTTTCCTTTGTCGTTGTATTGAGGTACACCTAATATATAGACACGATGTCGCATGCACTGTTGAGTGCCTGGGCCTTAGTAAAATACGTCGTAATGTTAAAATGTTAAATTAGTAAGCAATATGGCTCGACGGCACGCGTGCGATATTGTTTAGTGCGTGTGCGACGCGGGCGCGCACCTTGCCGTATATCTCGAGGCCGGACAGCGACAGGTAGTGGCTCTGCCCGCTGGCGTTCTTGCCGTTCTGCTGCACGCGCAGGTAGCGGTAGGGCGCGTCGGCGCGCACGCGCCACGTGGCCGTGCTGCCGGGCTCCTGCAGCGCCTGCTCGTCGCTGTGCGCCACCAGCGTGCTCCAGCTCACGCCGTCCGTCGACATCTGCGGGCGGTCAGGAGTCATCTATGTTGGTATACTGTCAATATTACCTACATCGTGTGAAGTGCACCGAGTTTTGTTGCTAATTTAACCGAGAAAATCACTTCATACCAAAAAACTATACAGTTAAAGTATATTCCATTTTAACTACATAGATTTAAAATATTAAACAAAACAGGTGATTTAATTATTTCAACTAGATATTTACAACTTTCTAGAATAAATGATAAATTAAAAAAAAAAACAAAAAACCCGCCTGCGTGAAGAACAACTATTGGAAAATCAACTGAAAAAGCTGGAACAAGATAAAAATTCAATATGCACACAAAGTCAGCGAAATAAATAGAAACAATATCAAACATTTTGTGCTGTACATTTAAAATATATTAATACGGTAGTCCTTCGAAACTATGTGCAACGTCGTACATAACATGCAGTCGGAGACATGCACAAAGAGAGAATGATTTGACTTATCCTTCAATTTCATGCCTCCGACTGCATATTATCTACGACGTTGCATAAAGTTTCGAAGGACTACCGTATTAATATATTTTAAATGTACAGCACAAAATGTTTGATATTGTTTCTATTTATTTCGCTGACTTTGTGTGCATATTGAATTTTTATCTTGTTCCAGCTTTTTCAGTTGATTTTCTAATAGTTGTTCTTCACGCAGGCCGGTTTTTTTGTTTTTTTTTTAATTATTATTTTATTTATGTCTTTTTAGTCAGACAAATTACGTAATCGGTTCAATTCATTAAAACAGTTTACATCATGTGGTTGATTAAGTAATTTTTTAGGGCCAAGAGAACTGATAGCAAGCCCGGAGAAAGATCTCACTCTGCTCAAAGCAACGTAAGCCTGACCTTTAGCAAATAGGTGACTGCTTAAGTCAACAACTATTAGTTTTAATATAATGTAATTATTTTTTAAATTATTTGTTTGTATTTGGTATTATGTATTTGTTATTGATTTTATTAATGTAATTGTAAATTGGTGTGACATTTATTAATTTTTATTTGTAATTTTAATTGCATGTTTTTTTTAAGCATTGTATTTTATTAGAAAGGCTACACCCCGAAGTTGATCGTCGCCTAGGAGGCGAGTTTGACATGGCATAGACGTGGGAAAGAACAAAATCCGCATTTTTTAAACTTTAATATTGTATTTCTTTATTAGTATTACGGTAATAATAATCATGATATATCTTTTTAAAATTCTTGTATTGTGTCCTTCAATTTGATACCCATATTGTACTATTCGAGAAAAAAATTTTTTTTTCATTAACTACAATGGCTTCGCGCAGCCGCCATGTTTGATTTTTTTTAATGTCACCTATCTAAGAACACTTGGGCAGCTAAGACGAACCTAACGATACCTCAATTATGTAAATCCGTTCAGTGGTTCTGGAAATATGAGGTAGTAAAGAATATTACATACAAATATACATACATACAAGATACACGCGAAAAACATAACCCTTCCTTGGCAGTCGGGTAATAAGGAACTAAATAGGAGAGAACACCTAAATAGTACCTTATTTATATCTTCGTTTCCATCTACGATACGTTTACTTTGAAATGTATTTGACGAATATGCATGTTGTATACACATTGGAAAACAAATTTTGAAGCTTTATATTTTGTCTTTAAACGTAGAAAATTTTCAAATAGTATTCACTTACTTGGAACAACCAATTCCTGAGCGCAGAGCGCCCGTATCCACGCGAGTGTCGTAAAGTGTACGCAGTTGGAACAATATGCAGTCCAAGATCGACGGCTATGAAGGCTCGCCTATCATCGTTAGTGTGTACGTTAAGGGGTTCCGGCGACCGAGACAGGGCATCTTCGGCGCGACCGTACGGCAGCTGGCGACCATCAGACGACCACACGCTTACAAGACCGTGTGCACCAGGATTAACCCATTCGCTTGTACCGCCGTTACTCCCGATGAAGTAGAGAACGCCATTTTCATCAAAATCGTGCTAAAAATACATATATTAAGATATAAAAGTTGTAAAATTGTTATTGTTACACTTTTATAAACGAAAAATACAAGATAATGCTTACGTCATACGTAAAGTTTAGAGGTGCTTCAGATTTAATCTTCTGAACAAAATGGAAGGTCGATCGCTCCATGTCGTACCACTGCCGCGCAACAGATTTAGCGAGAAACCTCTCAAGCTGTCGCACCGTGGTCAGAGCTTCGACCTTCAGATTTCGACCAGCATTATTATTTGTAACGGATTCTTCTGTATTTTCATCTGCAGCCCTCTCAACGCGAAGCCTAATATAAGACATTAATATGTTATTAAAACATGCCTTTAACATTTGAGAAATGTTTGTTTTTGTATCGTCTATAGGTTTAAAAATAAAATACAAATAACTTCAAAATGAAACCTTCAGAAGAAATATTTACTTATATACTGATCAAAATTTGTGTCCCATTAGCGACACTACAGGATTTTGCAATAACAAAAGTAATGTACTTTTTCGGGACTAAGTCGCCCTCGTCCGTCGCTGTATACCCCGTTGCGAAACCCTACACGTGTTCCCCGGGTGGTGCTAATCTGGTGACAAACTGGTGTTAGGCTCCGGCCGACGGCTCGCGACCACCCACTGAACAAAGTCGTACCGTCAAGCGTTTCGGTACGTTGATCGGTGTAGCGCCCACCACCAAAAGTGGCTATTCCCATACTAGCACACTGACCACGCTGGTAGAGAGATTCGCAACCTCGCTTCAACGCTCAATCTCACCCAGCTGGTCCGGGAAGCAACTAGGGTATACGTATACCCGATTTTGAGTCGCATATTGCCAACTGTTTGGACCCTCTGCTAACAACAGATCCTGACCGCTATTCGGTATCGGTCTCATCGCCTTTAGGCAGCTCCGACGTGAAGTCTGTATCCGTCCATTCACCGCCCTTTCCCTGCCCTAAAGGCACCCGGCGAATATGGTGATACAATACAGCAGACTGGGATAAGATGCGTTCTTTCTTTGCATCGTACCCGTAGCGACAGATTTGCTTATCCTCTGATGAACCCCATTTTGTGCGAATGCTATGGCTGATGTGCTGCATCAGGGAATGGAGTATTACATTCCATTCACTGACGCATCAGCCTCCGTGGCAGCTCGACCCTGGTTTAATTCTAACTGTTCTCGTGCTGAAGCGGAAAAGAACATGCCTACCTGTTCTGGGTCGACGCTCGTATCCACAAGACAACAGACGTGGGTCAGAGGAAGAAAGCCTATAAACAGAGCCGCCAAGTCCTGCACGAAGGCTCTGCGGAAGGCTCGTTTTGACCACATTGGCAGAATTGGGACTAGACTTGCGTCATACCCACCTGGTAGTAAAGCCTTTTGGTCCCTGGCTAAGTCGGTTGAATCGAACTTCTGTCGCCCCTCACTACCTCCACTGCTAAATCCCGATAAATCACTAGCCCACACCGCTGAGGAGAAGGCAAACCTGTTTGCAAATCTCTTTGCAGAATCCTCACGTTTAGATTCAGGCAGCGCCACACCTCCAACTTCTTCGATTCGATGCGAGACGTCTATGTCTGAAGTCCGAATTCGTCAAAAAGAGGTCCTTAAAACCTTGCGCAATCTAGACGTGAATAAAACTAGTGGTCCTAACGGAATATATCTGAGTTGTCTCCAATCCAGACACGTCTGTTTCGTCTCTCTCTAGCGACAGGACATGTGCCGAAAGCCTGGAAGCAAGCTAACGTGCAGCCTGTGTCCAAAAAAGGCAGTCGAGCTGACCCTGTCAATTATAGACCCATCTCCATAACGTCCATACTCTATAAGAGTATGGAACTTATACTGAATGACCGGCTCCTGGCATACCTTTAGGAGAACAATCTTAGCGACTGACAGTTCGGTTTTCACCGCAATCGGTCCACGAGTGATCTTCTCGCGTATGCCACACACATTTGGAGTAAGGCTATCGAGAAACACGGGGAGGCCATAGCGGTCTGGCTCGATATCTCGAAGGCATTTGACAGGGTCTGGCATGACGGCCTTATTAGCAAACTTCCTTCATACGGCCTACCCGCTTCTGTGTTTGGATATCTGACTTCTTGAGGGATCGATCGATCCGCGTAGTCATAGACGGTTGCGAGTCCCATCGTTTGGCCATCAATGCCGGGGTCCCTCAGGGGTCTGTACTCTCGGCAACGCTATTCTTGCTGCACATCAACGACCTGCTCAAACCCAGCAGATAACAGCGCCGTTGTCGAGCGTTACATGTCCGACGCACGAGCGAGTGGGTCTGAGATCCAGTCGCTGGGGGAAGCCATGATTCAAGCGTCTGTACTTGTCCCTTAAAGCTGTCTCTGATTGGGGTGACGCAAACCTGGTCGAATTCAACGCCTCTAAGACCCAGGCGTGTCTCTTTTCGGCAAAACGGAGTCCTTTCCATCTGAGTCCCTCTTTCCAAGGTGTGCCTGGTGTGAGTAGGTTATTTCTAGGTAAGCGTGCTCCATCTTAGATCGCATTTTCACTTATCATCAGGTGAAATAGCGGTCAAAAGCAAGCCTATCTAGGTATAATAAAAAAACTTTTAAGGAAAAAATCGTAATTGTAATGTTTCTTTGTAGTGTATAATAAAGAGCATTTATTATTATCGTATACAAATTTTAAACAAAAACTCAGTCACTAAGCTGTTTTAGTTATTTATCGAAACCGAGTTATTTTGCTATTTAGTGTAATTCTGGAGTTACAGTGGAGATGACGTCGGTACCGTATCCTCTTGGTGAGGTGGTGCAGCGCGGCGGGCTGGTGCGGCGGCGCGTCCGGCGCGGGCGCCAGCACCGGCAGCCGCTCCACGCTCTCCAGCACCGCCACCAGCCGCGCCGCCAGCGCCGCCCCCGCGCTCGCCTCCACGCCGCCCTCCGCCCCGCCCTCACCCGCGCCCGCGAACGCCCACGACCTCACGATACGCTCGCGTTCGCGTAGTTGACCGGGTTTGTCTGGATTTAGAAAATACCATAATCGGTAACATTCTTAACCTATGTAAAAAAGATCAGAAAAAAATCGGCAACAGCAACACAGTTAAAGCTACTTTTTCATAACATATAAACTTTTTGACGTTTTGTTGAGCATATGATAAATTTTAATAACAACTTTAAGATACGACCATCTTTAAATTTTAAAAATGAATTTTAAATAAACAAAAATCGTGTGCCATCGCCTTCTCGACTCAAGTCGAGCGTTTTAAAAAATTTATTAGTACATATAAATTTAATAGTACATTGTAGTATTTTTTTTTAATAAAATGTAAATACATCCACGGGCTTTTGACACCCATTTCCTTTTTATTCTTAAAATATGCTATATATTAAAGTAGGCGTTTTCCAACAACATCATTACTTAACTTGCATAATAGTAGTATTACAGTTGTAAATACAACAAACATTATATCGCTGGCCCCGGGCAATAAAGCGGTATACGCCGGTTACACCCTTTTTAATGTTATTTAATTTTTGGCTTCTCTGAGTATCAATCTATCACTCTTATTTTTTTCAGTTTTTTTTATTAATATTTCGTTAGAATAAATGACAATAACCGTTTTATTGCATGGATAATTCTCTTACGACTAAGCTATGTATTATTGCATTATTCTTAAGAAAAATAACACAAAAAACCGGTGAACATCTTTACAGTAATTGTTAATGATCTTGCAATTAAAATAGTATCATCTATGAATTGTATTATACATTTTTTTAATTATTTCATTAAAAAAATATACGATTTGTTTTTAAAAAAATATTTTTAAAAGCTTAAATTGGTAAAAAAAATAGCTTTCATTTGACATATTGAACGTCTGTTTTGGATCACTGTACACTGCACTATAAACAAATTAGCTTCTTTTATTTCTCCTGTAAAATTTGATTTTTGATATTACCGCTTTATTGCCCGGGGACAGCGATATATTGCTCAAGCGGTTCTACAATTGCAAGACAAACTAACCGTTCGGTTGAGGTGACAAAACTTGGAGTAGAGCCGGCGCAAGACCAGAGGATTGCAGCTCATAAGCAGACAAAAGTTCTTCTTGGCACAGGAGCTCTGTCAGCTGATCCAACGACTCTCGGAGTTCACGCTGCCAGTCACCTATTTACATTGAATACAAAATAACATTTCATATTAAGAATATTTTGTAGAAAAATATACTCTCTTTATAGCATCCACACATGAAAGCAGAACCTGAAGAAGTGTGAGAAATCATTTTAAACTTCGTATGGCATAACCACAAATATTAAATCGCTACTACTATCATGCTGTGTGGCTACGACACCAAAGAATATAGCCCCCCCCTCTCTTCCCGTAGGTGTCGTAAGAGGCGACTAAGGGATAACAAGGTTCGACAACAACCTTGGAACTAATAAGCCGACCGATGGCGGGATAACCATCTAACCGGTGGCTTTGAAACACACAGGCCGAAGACGGGTAGCAGCGTCTTCGGTGCGACAAAGCCAGTCCTGCGGTCACCAACCCGCCTGCCCAGCGTGGTGACAATGGGCAACACACATGAGTTCACGCATTTTTGGCGCGAACTTGTGGAGGGCTATGTCGAGCAGTGGACTGCAATAGGCTGGAATGATGATGATACTGATGATGATGATGATGATGATGATGATGATGATGATGATGATGATGATGATGATGATGATGATGATGATGATGATGATGATGATGATGATGGTGGTGATGATGATGATGATGATGGTGATGATGGTGATGGTGATGATGATGATGATGATGATGATGATGATGATGATGATGATGATGATGATGATGATGATGATGACTACTATCATCTTAGTTTGATTCTTCAAAGTAATGGAAAATTAATATAATTTATTCTCGAAATTTCCTACCTTGAACTTGTGTATGTAATAAGGGTGAGTCTACATAAAATTAAAATATATGCATATATATATTTCTCATGTTGCATTTAAAAAATAACTCTTCCCCATATGGCGAAAGAAGCCTTCGCCTAGCAGCATGATACTTCAGGCTAAATTAGTCAAACATATTGTAAGTATGGTAAGGTGTTGCGGTAACGAGATCAGTCGTATGTAAGGTTCGAGGCGCAACGTACAGTGGTGCTCGTCGCCGGGTCGCTCGGCGAGGCGCGTGAGGCGCGCCAGCAGCGCGCGCAGGCGGGCCACGGGCGCGCGCGGCTGGCGGCCCGCGGCGCCGGCCAGGTGGCGCGCGAACAGCGCCCGCGCGCGCTCGCCCACCTGCACGGGCACGGACACTGCTGAGCTGACCTTGCTACACGTTACGTTTTACGGTAACGCGATGCTTTTCAATCTAACAGCTTACGTATTGTAATTTATCTATAAATGACCTTCTGGCAAATTTACGAAAACTAGAAAACGTACGTTTGTGATTCTAAATGCTCTTTTACGAGGCAACAATGTGCGGCATTGTGGCATACTACATATTGTGGCAGACGCCATCTTGTGGCATGCTACAAATTGCGGCAATTGAGGCATGTAGCAGCGAATTTTTACACCGAGGCAACAGTTTTTAAGCGTTGTGCTGTAAAATGTTAGTCTGCCTACTTGATTGATTGAGATAAGGTAGAATTCTACAGCCACCGCAGAATATAGCTGATCCAGAAAATAAATCTATACATGAAAAAAATTCGTGTCACGATGTATGTTAGCGATAAACTCCCGTAACTACTGAACTAATTTTTATCAAATTTTGTAAGCATCTGTAATTTGTTACTAAAACTATTCAAAAACGGATCTTGTTCACGAGACTTCATTTCGACATTCCCAGTTAAGGTCGAAATATCGAGCTCCGCAAAATGAAAATAAAAACATAGTAAATATCCCGTTTTTAAATAGTTTTAGTAACAGAAGTAACCATGTTAATCTAAAATCTGTAATTTTGTCCAACTTGATAGATATGGTAGTTTTTATCTCAATTATATATATATATATATATATATATATATATATATATACAGGGTTACTTGTAAAACACCAGTATCCTTGCAGGACAAGATAGCTAACATCATAAGTAACAACATTTGTTCTACGACTTTTGATAATTTATTAGATTTTATTTTCATACAAAAAAAAAATATTAATTTAATTTTCCGTTTGAATGTTATAAACTCTACGCGCATCCCAAATATTAGGTAAACAGTTACTACTTGCGGGTGTCAATGTGAGGGTGGGGGGGAAGGGCCGGAGCGGCGCTAGCGCCCTTGAACTTGAACTATTTCGCTAGCCGAAGCAGTCGGCGCGGCGACTTTGATGCGCCCGCGTCATATGATTTTGTGTGCCACTCGAATTTATTTTACTCGTATCGATCGATGTATTTATCTGTACTAAAGTAATTTTATAACCATGGCGTACCGCTATTCTAATATCGAATACACGGAAATGGTGAGGATGCTGGCTAGGTGTGATGACAATGTATCGGAAGCCTGTCGGCAATATGTAGCTAGGTATCTGAACTTACCTACACCGAGCCGTGAGACAATGTTACCGGTCGATGGATTGGATATTACACCAATGGACTTTTATTTATGGGGACACATTAAAACAATGGTGTGGTCGCGAAATTACGAGCGGTGACATGCTCATTAACAAAATAATTTGTGCGTTCAATCAAATTAAAACAAATTCGGAAGTGTTAGCACGTGTTAGTGAACAACTGATTTTTAGGTGTGGTCTGTGTGTTGGTTGTGATGGTGACTATTTTGAACGCTATCTACGCGATGTAGAGGTAATAGGAATTTAGTTTGTAAATATTATTTTATTGTCAATTATTTTTTATATTTTAATTATTGTAAACACGCTAATTCCACTTTTTAAATACGCCTGCATTACACAATGAAAAGTGAATTATACCTAGCTACCAATATTGAATATTAAATTGGATTAATTAAACTTAGTAAACGTTAAAGAATAATAATTAGCTACGTTAATAATTTTCACATATTTTGGATTTTCAGAATTCAGATAGCTAATCTACATACACATCCGTGTTGCTCTTTGTACATACACATTTACCTAAGTCACTGCGACATACATACTGTGATACTGCCTCCAAACCCACCAAGCAATTAATATTATTAACTAGAATTATTTTATTAACTAGAATTATCGGGCAGAGTAAGTGTTATTTATTATTATTATTAGCAGTGCAAGCGCGCGCGAGCGTCGCGTCGTCCTTTCGACAATGAATGAATCAATGAAACATAGACTTACAAATTTCAGGACAGTACAATAAAAACTTAAAAAATCATTTTAAATTAATGTATTGAGTTATGTCAAAAGTCGTAGAACAAATGTTGTTGTACATAATATAAGCTATCTTGTCCTGCGAGGTTGCTGGTGTTTTACAAGTAACCCTGTATATATCATACACGGTCGAATTGAGTAACCTCCATTATTTGAAGTCGATTAAAAATAATAATAAATATAATACAAATATAATAATACTAGCGACCCGCCCCGGCTTCACATGGTTGCAAAAACTATCAATGTTCCTCTATATTACGCATGTATTATACATATAAACCTTCCTCTTCAATCACTCTATCTATCAAAAAAACCGCATCAAAATCCGTTGCGTAGTTTTAAAGATTTAAGCATACATAGGAACATAGGGATATAGGGACAGAGAAAGCGACTTTGTTTTATACTATGTAGTGATAAACATATTTCATTACACCACTCCATGCCCCATTTATCATTTTGTAAATTTAAAATAAATAAGTACAACCAAGACTGCCTAGAAACTGATTTAACGCATCAAAAATGTCGCACGGAATCCATTGTGTTTAGATACAAGCTGCGACAGTCTGACACATGACGCAAGGTGTTGCCATGCCGCAAGGTTCTTGTCGCAATGTGCGACATTGTTTATGCGACAAAGCCGCAAGCACAATGACGCATTGTGGCACATTGTTGCCTCGGCGTAAAACAGGCTTAATAGAGATTTTTTAATGTAAATTTCAATATAAAGAATCAAAGAGTAAAATAAAATAATACCTGAGCCTTCTGTGCTTCAGTTTTTGCTGAGAGACGACTACGATTTTGATTTGAATTTCCATTACTCGGTGCCGTCGGTCTACGATCCGCCCAGCCACTGGCTAGCTCTGGTCCTAAGAAAAAATAAACGTTACAAAAAAAAACGCAAGCAATTTATTGCATTTTAATCATCATTCATCATCACCATTTCAGCTTACCACAGTCCACTGCTGGACATAGGCCTCCACAAGTTCACGCCAAAAATGGCGTAAACTCATGTGTTTTTGTCCATAGTCACCACGCTAGACAGTCGGGTTGGTGACTGCAGTGCTGGCTTTGTCGCACCTAAGATGCTGCTGCCCCACTTCGGCCTGTGTATTTCAAAGCCTGCAGTTGGATAGTGATCCCGCTATCGGTCGGCTTTTAAGTTCAAAGGTGGTAGTGAAACTGTGTTATCCCTTAGTCGCTTCTTACGACATCCACGGGAAGAGAGGGTGTGGCTATATTCTTTACTACCGTAGCCACAAGCGAACGTATTTTAATACGTAACTTATACGATGTAAATTACCTAAAAATGTCTCGGCGGTGAATGAATGCTTAGTGCCTCGATTAGATTCAAAAATGAATCCTGGCAAATCTTCTCGCAAGATAGTTGTTTGCTGTTGCCCATCAGTATTGTGTATATGAAGCTCTTTTTCTCTGAAAAAGTAAAGTATTACACATAATATCAGCCGCACATATAAATTTGTATTGAATGGTCTTTAATAAATTTTTGTAAGCGGACATAAGATATAAGACAATTTTTGGTGTACTCACTTTTTACACACTAGTACCCAGTTACCAAGAATCAGTTTGGTTGGGCCCGGTTTCGATAAAATACTTTGAGGTACAGAATTCTTTACCGATGCTCGTGCTCTTTGCAGTTTGTCGATGAATTCACCACGATTTTCTAAAAAAAAAATTAATTTAGGTCTAGTAGCCAACAAACTTACTATATCAAATAAATATTTATAAAAATAGTGCGATTTTGGGTTTCATGTTTGTTTATGATCTGTAAATGGCCCACTACATGAATAGGATTAAGAAAAAAGAACACTGCTGCTACGCTAAATGTCTCTAAAATATACTGGTCTCGGAGTTTCTTACACACAGTTTTCCTAAGTAAAATAATAAAAAATAGTCGTTATTTATAGAGGAAAGAGGCGGCGGTGCTCACCCGTGTTGTCGGTCTGGTGCTCGGGGCTGCCGCTGGAGTACATGGTGGCCAGCTTGCCGTCCAGCAGGAAGCGGAACCAGCCGTTGGAGCCCGTGCTGAGCTCGAGCGCGGCCGCGTCGCTCCAGGCGTACAGCGCGTCGCGGCCGCGGCACAGCGACCAGTCGCCCCAGCAGTACGCGCAGCCGCTGCTCAGGCTCGTGGCGTCCTCGCCGCCTGCCGCCGTGGAGTCGTTTACGATCAACCGATCAATTATATAACGGTTAATGACGAGTCAAAAGCCACTCACTCTTGTAGGTTTTTTTTTTTTTAAATGTACAAAAATGTCGATTTCAAGCGTGCAACCCAGCTTCGTCGTTAATAATATTAGTATTCTTACTGATTAATAATGAGCCTTAAGTTGATTCATGATTATTAATGTAGAGATAGGAGAATCATTACATGGAGTGTTTAAATTACCTGCAGTTATGACGGTCTCCCCGTCGGCTGAAAGTTGTTCTGCCGGAGTGGCGGCTAGGGCTTCCACTTTACTAAAAACGCCGAGTCGCGCAAATTGCTCCAAATAAATATCGGCAGCTTTTACCATAAGCTCCTCTGCGATTCCGAGGACTGTTAAGTGTCCATCATCATCATCCTGTCAAATTAATATATATTATATTTTCAATTTAAACCTGCATTATAACATTTCAAATGCGTTATGTGAAATGAGATAACTTTAGCATGCAATTTAATTTAAAGTGTGTCTGTAAAAGATTTGGATACGATAAAGAAAAAGCTAGACAAAAGAGACTATAGATCGTCAATATAAAATTCCATGTCCTATATATATAATGTATGTGTGTCAATTAAAACGTACCTTGATAAAAAAATTAAATCGAAATAAAGTATGGTTATACAGATATAAAATTGTTCAAATCTGTACTACATATACTGAAATAAAAATATGAGCTAACCCTCATATAATTATGAGCATTGACGTATATTATTTGTGTAAAATGCATTATTTCAGAGAATCTTATATTGACAGGAACAATGAACAGAATAGTTAAATGCAGGTAAATTTCGATGGTGTGATTTTATACAAGATAATTATGCTTTCGAATTTATATATGATAAGTTAACATATAATGTCTGTATTGAAATACTTACATTGAGATAATTATATTATTAGTTGAAATGAACACACGGCAAACACATTCAAATTAGTAATAAAATATCTTAAACATAGTTTGCTCGAAGGATTATTATTATTATTATTATTTGTAATATTTGACATCACATGAATTATTTCAAAATACGAGTGTGCTTTAGACCATACGACTGAAGTAAAACTTCTTTAGTTGCCCCTACAGTATCAAACGAAACGCAACTCTTTCTCTTTCTATCTTCACTAACTTCTATCTCCTTCTCAACTTCCGTTCGCCTCGCCCGATCACATTTTCCTAACGCTCTCGTCACGCATTCAGCAGATTACTCCTTAAGTCAAGCATGCATAAAGAATTTTTAGTTCAATATTATTTTAAAAAGCATTTTTTAAGTTGGTCTTACAAATATTACATTTTAACTGAGGTAGGGCACGGCAGGAATTTCCTGCTCAAAATATGGAGCAGCCCGACTGGGGTAATACCTCGACCTTGCAGAAGACCACAGCTAAATAATACTGTTTTTAAGCAGTATTGTGTTCCTGTTGGTAAGTAAGGTGATCAGAGCTCAGGGAGGGGATTGGGTCGGCAACGCGCTTGCTATGCTTATGACGTCTATAAGCTACGGTAATCGCTTACCATCAGATGAGCCGTACGCTTATTTACCGACCTAGTTATTACAAAAAAAAAAAAAAAAAAAAAAAAAACCATACTAGAGGTGTCACATGAACTCATCCGAACAAACTATATCTACTTTATTATTATTCATCACAACAATTAGATTAGACGTAAATTATTGCAGAACGTGAACACAATACGTAGCAAAGAAAACGGTTCTAAAATGCGGATACTGCACAATCTCAGGTAGCACGCGAACTAGACTCATAACTCAAGAATAGTCGCATCCAGCGAATTAGAGCCCTTTGGGGGTATCCGATCGGGGTGCGGGACGGTGGCACGAACATCACACCATCGGAACGTTACCGGCGGCGGGCGGATATAGCGGCTGCGGAGCACGCGCGCCGGCGCCCGCGGCGCCTCGGCCGCGCCCTGCGCACACCGCGCCTTCAGACCTCTCGCACCACACCCACTACCGGGGCCCGGCCGCGTACGTGCGAACGTGTCGAATGCGTGCGTGTGTTCGTCGTTCACTGATAGTGCGCTCGCACGTCCGCACGCGCGCGGCGGCGGCGACGGCGGCTCACCTGCGCGTCCAGCACCTGCGCCACGAGGCGCGCCAGCAGCGCGGCGGCGCGCGGCGAGGACAGCGCGCGCAGGCGCGGCGCGGGCGCGTAGTGCACCATCTTGCGCACCAGCGACAGGCACGCGCGCCGCACGCCCGCGCCGCCCGCGCCCACGTAGCGCGCGCAGAACACCGGCACCAGCCGCCTGCCGGACGACGACACGTCTTACGCCGATCGCTCAAATCCTCGACCGCGCTTTCCACACAACTTCGTCACAAAACTGAGACTCATAGAACACTGGACCGACTTCTATCATTCGTCAGTCGGTCGTGGATTTTATATCCATCACCTTATTATCTTTATCGTTATAGTCGAAGCGGTCGATCTCGAGCTCGTTGTAGAATCTTAATTGTTTTTCCAAAAATGTTATGATAACGAAATGTAGATACAAGTTTTAATTTTAAAAAATACAGACGAATTCTTTCAAATGGAGTAAACTAACTACTACTCTACTACTCGTCTGCCTTACCACAATATACATTTTTTAAGATATAGGTGTTATTTACTCACTCCAAATATATAGCCGCCATCTCTTTGTCGCCCGAGTCTGGAAAATCTTCATCGTTACTCGATACTGGTGAATCTTGATTACTGACGACCAGCCACTCCCCGGGACATTGTAAAATAGCAGCTACTTCCCTATGACCTATAAAAAACAACATATAAAACCTTAAACATAATTACGAAAAAAAAAAAATTTGACATTAACAAAACAAAAAAAAATCGTATTTAATTTTCATTTTATTTTTTAACTTCTTACCTTGATCGTGTCTCTCTCTAGCTTTATCCAATGGTGTTTTTCCATCCTCATCACGGAGATCAGCGTTTGCACCATAGCGAAGCAAAACTTTAGCAATTGCTGGTCTTCCAAAACATGCTGCATAATGCAACGACGAACTACGCTGACCACGATTAACATCAGCACCTAAACAAACAATATACCTTTTTAATGAGCGTTATTTTAAAGAAATAAAGATTCAATTAAATTGATTGATTCAGTCTGTAATATTACGGATATCCGTCCCAGTCTTCATATAAATCCTACTATGAGTAATAGTGTTGTATGATGACAACCGGGACCGACAGTTTTACGCTTTACGTTTTCAGAGTTACAGAGGGAAGAATCACAAGAACAATCAGATCGGCTACAAATATTTGTACAAATACAAATTGCCATCCCATGCAGGACTTGAACCCGCTATCGCCGGTATGTGAGCGCCTATACAGTACACGCACCACTACACCAAAGCAATGTCAATTAAATAAGCATTCGATAAATTAAATCAATATTCGATAATCCAATCATAGTAACCACACATCAACAAATAGCTTAGATAATAAAAACAATATTCGATTAAAACCTTTTTCACAGAGGAACTCGACCATCTCGCGCGTGCCGAAAGCCGCGGCCCAGTTGAGCAGCGTCTGCCCGACGTCGTCCGTGAAGTTGACGTCGACGGCGCCGCTGGTTACGGCCGACACGAGCGCGTCCGTGTCCTTGCCTCGGATGCAGTCGATCAGTTGGCGATGAGACTTATCACGACCTGGAGCCGACGACGATGAGCCCTCGCCGCTCGAACTGGACGCTGCGCCGTTCCGGTTAGTTCCGCTGATGGCAGTGGAACATATTATTACATTTTAAAAATATTTTCATTTGTAATATAATCAAACGTTATTTTTGAAATCTTTGCATTTGAGTGCAAAGAAAATATATATATGATATATAACTGATACACATACAATGTTAAACACTTACATAGATACGTATACACTTGTGAGTGTAAGACACACTCAAACATACATACACAAACTAAATCACAATTATTACAAATTTACATTACATATACAGCATCTTATATGCTTTTTGGTTTGGTTATTTGGTATTTAATCAACTTCAAAAAAAGTGGAGGTTTCTCAATTCGACCGTATATTTTTTAGGGTTCCGTATCCCAAAAGGCAAAATGGAATCCTTATAGGATTACTTTGTTGTCCGTCTGTTTGTCATTTTTCTTCAAGAACGCATTCGTATCAAACACTCAAATCTACTGTCCCTTGGAGCTGTGCAAAAGTCAAACCTCTAAGTCAACAAAAATAGAAAGGTCCCGTGAACTCAGAATATTGAAATTTGGTACAAAGCAATGTCTTATACACAAATAAAGGAAAAATCGCAAAAAGCATAAACTTTTAGTTACATCATATAATAAAAATATTTTAATAGTTTTGTTTGTACGGAACCCTCGGCGGGTCCAACTCGCACCTAGCTAGTTTTTTATACGTGTTCGCGGATAAATTCGTCGTTTATGGACCGATTTTGATGATTCTTTTTGTGTTGGAAAGAAGATATCTCTGCACATTGGATTTAGAGTTACGTCACTATATTTCGAGCTATTCTCAGCAAGCCCTATGATTTGATACCCATATTGTAGGAGTGCATTAAAAATAACTCCACTAACGTTTTAGAATTACGTCACATAACTAAACAGCATTGTTATTCAAACTAAACGTGTATACAAAATTACAGCTCAATCATAAACCCTAAAACAAACATACATACTTACATACCTATACTTATATACCTACTTTGAAACCTTTCAGTTTACACAAATTCAGTTTTTTTTTTTTTTTAATAACGAAAAAAATATATAATAATTACGTTTGTATAGCATGTCGTCCTTCACACAATAGGACGAGTAGCAAGTCAACCAGTCGCATGCACTCAAGACACCAACGCTCATCTGCTTGCACCGCTGCCTCGATTGCCGAACAGAGGTCTAATCGTACTAGATCCTAAAATACAATACATATAATAAAAATGTAATGGATCGCTGTACATGGAAGATATATGAGAAAAAAATATTATTGAGACCTTTATCAACGCAAATAACAATGATTGTTAGAATTTCTGTCCATCTGTCTGTGCATTTATGAACGCTAATCACAGAAACGGCTTATCCGATTTAGATGTGGTTTTTTAATATATTGTGGTAAGCTTAACTTAACATTTAGTGTTTGTTTCATGTCAATCGGTTGATGAATAAAAAAGTTATGCTAATTTAAAGAATCACTAAAACATGTAATACCCAGAATGCGAACGAAGTCGCAGGTACAGCTAGCATAAAACAAATATATACAATTTAGATATATACGTACAAATCAATAACTCAACACATCAATTAACAATAGGAAGTAGTAATAAAAAAATTAACACATAATATTAACAAAATAAAACTTACGTGTGTAATCTGAGCTGAGCCTCTACAGAGAGTAGACAATAAACTAACAGTGGTAGACACTGATGGCATGAGGCATTTTTCATCTGAGCTTTCTGTAGATCCTAGTCTACGAACTAACTCCTCAATAAGACCTGAAAACAAAAACTCAATATTATAAAGTGATACACAAAATAAAAATGTTATTTCTCGTAAACAAATACTAAAATAACAAATGCCATCTTCATTCCTTGAATTCGGAAGGGGCTAATTTATTTAGGTATGATTTCGTTTGTTGTTTTTTAGCTTCAAAGCTATCATCAAACACTTGAATTGAAACTTTATATCACCCAATAGAAATTTAAGACTTTACATTAATCTAATATATAAAATTCTCGTGTCGCGGTGTTTGTAGTTAAACTCCTCCAAAACGGCTTGACCGATTCTCGTGAAATTTTGTGTGCATATTGGGTAGGTCTGAGAATCAAACAACATCTATTTTTCATCCCCCTAAATGTTACTACCCTCAGGTAGTGCACCCCTAAATTTGTTTTTTGAATTTTTTGATAAATTATTTATTTTTTATTATGATTTGGCGTTGAAAAATACATACAACCCTGAATTTTCACCCTTCTACCACCAACCCCTATTTTTAAATAGCGTTTAGCGGCAAGACAACGTTTGGCGAGTCAGCTAGTACTTATATATTTTTAATAAACTAAAAATCAAGAATAATAAATAAATAACGAACCGTGTTCGGCTAATGGTGCGGGGTCGGTGTGTGCTCGGGCGAAACGATCAGCGAGCGACGCGAAGCAGCGAAGCGCCGCATCCGCGACGCGCACGTCATTGTGGCGCAGCAGAGCCGATAACGACGACACTGCGTCCCCGACCCGAGCGTCGCCCGGTTCCATTTTACCGCATACTCTACAACAAAATATTCAATAAACACATCGTTAAAACACAACTTACTAAAATAAATAACATTTTTATAATATGTATAACAAATACATTACTAGAAAAAAGAACAAAGGTCTCGCAATACATTATCAAAGTAATCAATTAATATTTGAGAAAGTTCTTTTAAAATATTACTTATATAAAAAGTCTACTTTTTTATATTATTGCAGAAAACTGAAAGTTTTAATTAATAATTGTGTTTGTACGCAAACGAAAAAAAACCAACTTGGTAGCCTTAGCTAAAACTGTGCTATAAGACTAAAACTTTTACATTTGATCTGAAAACTTATGTATAAGAATTTTATGTATAATAGGAATTTCTTTTAAAACTATATTTAAAAAACCTTACACAAAATTAAAACTTGTATCCTTCACTATAAAAATAATATTTTAACCTGTTGTGCCTTAAAATTTTACTAGTAACAGAAATTATGCCTAATTTTTGTTCTCACAAGAATTTAGCAGTGAGTGTCATATTCATGACCTCCAGTTTATTATATATCAAATTTCAATGCATTTCAGTAACCTTGCATGAATAAAAAATAATCCACTAAGTAGTACGAAGTGAAATGTGTAAAATAATGATTAGAACGAAGACATTTTATACCGTCTGTTAAGAAATGTTTTATTTTTTCCAATAAGTAGTAGCATTTTAATTCTTCAAATGGAAAATTACATTTGTCGCGGCATCTATTTCGCGACATACAAACTAGATAAAACTGACGTATCCTAACATCGCGATATCAAAGTTCCGACCTGACCGATTAAACAATAATTATATACAAGAACCCGACAACAACCGTCGGAACCGTCCAGACTTAACACCCGTCTGGTTGTAGGATCCTCCCTTTTCTATGGTGTATGAGGAACTATACACCCTGTTCCTCAAACCCCCAAACATTTTTATATATAGAGATATAATCCTAGCAATACTAAAAATATTTGTTTTAAAAATTCTCCTCATAGAAAACACTGAAAAAAACTTGCAGTGTGGTAGATGAAGATGCTCCTCTCAATTCTCGAAAAGATTAAGCCTATATTTCGCCTCAGAATGCGTTCATGTTTCACATACCAGTAACAATACATTATATAGCCCAAAATTATAGATATTTTAATATATTTAATACATTTGTACTTAAAACATTTTATAAGATAAATTCTATCAAAACTGAAATGAACTAAAATGCAAGTGTGGACTAACACTACTCATTGCATTTTGCTTTGGTAGATTCAACCACCACAAAGAACTCACATCACTGTAAACAAAGAACTTTAGTTCACAAATTTAAATCTTACAAAATCGTAAGTCTTACAAAATAGTAGTTTAAAATACTTAATCTATGAATCTCAGGAGGAGCAATAAACAAAAACATATCCAAAATCAGATACATAGGCAGATATTAAAGATTAAAATGTAAAAGAAAACTGTTAGGGATGTCCGATGATCTATAAATATAAAAATATCTTACCGAGATACAACTGCCATCGCAGAGTGAAGGGTGTCCTTGTGTACAGATGTGCCATGGTGGGTGATGAAGTGCAAAACAGATGGTAAGCCACCTCCCTCCCACACAGCCCCAGCTTCACGGGTACATACTAACTCTAACACCTAAAAATATTATAAATATTAACTCCTCTCCATTTTTTTTTTTTTTTTTTTTTAATTAGTCAGCAAACAAACTTACGATTCACTTGATGGTAATAGATGCCTGTAACACAGGAGCTTCGAAAACGCGATATTGACCCTATCCCTGACCCTATCCCTGACCCTCTCCAGGAGCTCTGGCTACCTTACTCAACACAGGAACACGACATTGCTTGAGAGCTGTATTATTTAGTTGTGATCTCGATACTTATAAATTACAGTATAATAACAGCAAAAGTTCTATAAACACATGTTAGTGCAAACATTTCACACCTTCTCAAAGACCTCTTCTTAGCTTTATCATATCTTTTTTTCATAATCTATGTATTTACGTAAAGCAAAAACTTTGTTGTATCCCTTATTACGAAACTTGCACAGATGGAGGAGAATGTTCGCACACTTATAGTTTTTATAGAAAAGGATTGCAAAATGCTAATATTTTTTTTTAATTATGCATAAAAAATACATTAAATCAATAAAAAAAGATTACTCACACTACCATGTATTTGACACTCACGCGTATAAATATACTCTTTTGCTTATTATTATAGAAGTACAGTCTGACAACAGAACCATAATAATATTCAAACTAAATTATTTATGACCGATTTTCGGCCTCAGGCGGTCAATAAGTAAGATGCGCTTCGGCATAGGCCTCTTTCCCCCATGTAGGAGAAGGATCAGAGCTTAATCCACCACACTGCTCCAATGTGGGTTGGCGGATATATTCCCTACTACGAGTAACGATTGCTATCAGGTGTACATGATAACAACCCGGATCGACGGCTTAACATGCTCTCCGAGGCGCGGTGGGATGACCCACAAGAACTGCACAAACACCCAGACCACGGCAAACACCTCTATGGCCAATACAAATGTTTGTCATGTGCGGAGATCGAACCCGCAACTGCCAGTGCAACAGGCACAATCCATGGCTGTGACCGTTGCGCCAACTCGGCGTCTATATAACTAGTTAACATAATTGTGTATTTATGCAAAAAAAAAACTGACTTCAATTTATATCAAACAGTAAAACAATGAAGACAATGAAGGTAGTCGCAAAATAGTCAATTAAATACGCATTATTAGCGATAACTCGAAAAGTACTCATCAATTTTTGGTCAAATTTAAATGAGACTATATAACAAGTGCCAGGTTTCAGTTAAAAAAAAAAAGAATCATCAAAATCAGAAAAGCCAATAAAAAGTTAGTTAAACTTAAACCATTTTCCTTTTTTGAAGTTGGTTAAAAAGAATTTGAAATAATAAAAAATGCAAGTTAAGGGGATCTCAGAAAAATTCGGCCGTTTTCATGTGCTATAAGGTATATGTTAAAGTTACATTAAAAATATCAAATAAATATATGTTGTAACTCGGATTCAGTTCATTTATGTGACTAAGATAATTGTATAAAACTCTCTAAATAAAGAGAAATAATTGTTTACCTGGACCTCCTTTCGCGTTCAAAAATCGTATAGGATTTCTAACTCTTTCTGGATATTTTACTACTTACAATAGTAAATATTTTTTTTTTTTTTTTTGTTAATTAAAAATCCTGTACTTAATAATTCTACAGGAGACTTTTTTATTAAGTGCAGTATTTTATTAGAAAATCGTTAAAATATAATTTCTGGTTAGGGGGTATGAGTTGCCAGGCAACGGGCGGCCCGCGGCAGACGACCAGAGGCCTTTGTACGGTGAACTTGTGTCGCTCGCCATCGCTTGCTGCTCTTGCTTACACGCAAATCTATTTACTTTTTTAATCCAAGATAGGCATAAAAATGTAACAGACAGACAGACTTACTTTTGAATTTTTATTTACTTTAAATAAAAAAATAATTTAAATTATTAATTTTGAGCTGTGTATGAATGTAAAGTTTGTCATTAAGTGCTGCTTAGTTTAAACTGATGGTCTAAGATCTGAACCTAAAGTCGATCTTCACTGAGCCGATAATAGAATAAAACATAAATGTAGTATATCTATACAAATAAAATTGGAGTGTCTGTTTGTAATATTAAAATAACCACTTTTTACTAAATGCATATGGATGTATACACGATACATATACAAAAATAGCATTTCTACAATTTTTGTCTGTCTGTCTGTCTGTCTGTCTGTTTGTTTGTTTGTTCTGGCTAATCTCTGAACCGATTCTGACGAGACTTTCACTGGCAGATAGCTGATATAGCAAGGAGTAACTTAGGCTACTTTTATTTTAGAAATTTATTTATCTTATAACTGCGAACTGAACAATCGCTTTTTTGTTAAATTTCACGCGGACGAAGTTGCGGGCACAGCTAGTAATTAATTAATTTTAGAGCCTAAATGATCGACACGACAAGAAGAAGAATTAAATAATAATTATGGATGATCACAACTTGTACGCAAGCTCTTGGTCTTAGAAACGGATCAATCGCATGTCCTAGTAGTACAAGCTAGAGCCGGTAGATGGCAGAGTTTAATAACCTTTACGTAACACTGATCAGGTGAAGTGCGGGTAGGTGGGGTGTGGAAAAGTCTAAATGCTCAAGGTCATTAAGAAAGGGGAGCCTCTTAAAATTTATAAATTACACATGATTAGACAATCATAGTGACTCACAAATTTGTAAGCTATTTGACATTATTTTAATTATATTACTCATATCAACAACATACACATATTTGTGATATTATTGATAAATTAATCAGGGTTTTTATCACGGTTACTTACTTTAATACATTGTTCAGCTAAATCTTTGCTAGTCCTATTGTTAGGATCAACTGTAAGTAATCTACTGCATATCGCTTTTACAGCACCTTCAATTGCAACTATCCTCCTTGTACATTCCGCTAAAAACAATAAAATAAATATTTCACAACACATAATCATAAATGTGGCAACACAAAAAAAAAATAGTTGGCTACAAACCTGATACATCCAGATAGTAAGTAATAGCTCTTGCTGTCACCTCTAACACATTGTCAGGAGCACATTCGTCAAGAAATATTTTACACAAAGCTGGCAAAAAAGTCCTTGGAGGACAACTGTAAAAATTCATATTTCATTATTTGACACCATTCCCGGAAACCCAATTAAAATATTTTCATGTATCGAAAATATTTCTCACCTCTCAAAGCATCTGTCCACATTATCTGACATGAGCAGTAGCATACAAAGTTGCTCAAGGGCAATGAGCTGCATATCACGCTCATCGCCCTGTCCAGTGAGCAGCCATTCTAGTAATGTTTCAGGGTCCACTTCAGCCATCTACATATAAAACAATAATTTAAGATATTTTGCATTTGCATTAATATAAAGCATAAAACAAATGAGCAAAATATTTTTCTTTACCTTGAGGCTTTAGTGATTTACGCAGTCCTAAAAGAAAACGTAATATAATGTTAGCACAATTTTGACCATTGCTATTTGTGTACATGAAATAACTTTATTATTATTCTTTTTATCAAATTATTTAATTAAATTTCACAATCAAAATTCATTGTTACATATACAGTTACTGTCCTACTAAACAATATGTATTATTTTGAGGAAAAAACACAGACAAGTGAAAACAATCACAATTGTTATGTAGGTTACTGCTCCCATATATATTGAGTATTATGCCTTTCTCTTTTAAAGTTTCCGTTCAAGTACCACCAAATTTCGGAAATCAAACATGTATCTAAATTTAATAAATTCAATAAAAATCCTAATTAAAAATATATTGGTAAAATAAGTACAAAGTAATATTTTAAACAAATTAATAAGCTTGACAATGTCTCCCACTTACACTCAATGAGCCATGACGGTAAATGGTTATTTTTTACTTGCACTGTATATCTTTAATATTAAAGAAATATATAGCAGTTTAAAATCACTCTATATTATTGTTTTAACGCCATCTAAAGACAGTTATATCAATTTTTACTTTCGTACTACCTAGCTCAATTTCACACAATATTTTATCATTTTATGTCGCACAACCAATCCACAGATACACAGAGAACAAAAATAATTGTTGCAACTTTTTTTTTTTTTTTTTTTTTAATTTATTGAGAGCTGGATTCGAGTCCTTCGCTCTAAGCTGTACAAATTTTTACTATTTTATTATGTATATATGTAATTATAAACAAAAACTTCTACACTTCAGTTTTTTTTTTCCTTATTATATCTTCTCTATTGTCGAACATATAAACTTGAATAATGGTTTAAAAAATCTTGGGTTGGCTAATATTTCTTCTGGGCGGCGGGGAGTATTTATTTTATTTTCTGAGCAAATTTTATCTATATCCGAAGCCAGGATTAATCTATGCAACTTCAATGACTCGCATTTAAAAATAATGTGGTTTATATCGGCGTATGGCTCACTGCATTTAGTACATTTAGGATCTTGAATAATTTTTAATTTGAAAAGATGAGAGGGAATTAGACAATGTCCAAATCTCATTCTATTAATTATGGAGATAAATTTTCTTGATTCACAGCTGACGATGTTATACCAGGGCTTAGTATTGAAGTCTTTTTGAATTTTAGCGTACCATTGTCCTTTATTCTGTTTTGTTATGGTCCAATAATCTCTCCAAAGTATATTAATTCCGTCTTTAATGATTGGAAAGTAATCTGAGAAAGGTGTTTTAACAACATCTCTATGGTCCTCATCATATCCACTTTTTGCAGCTTGATCAGCTTTTTCATTACCAGATATTCCTCTGTGGGAGGGTACCCAGGCTAGCTCAACGTAAACATTTCTCGCATTTAAATTGTACAGTAAATTTCTAATCTTAAATACTAAATAATTTGTTTTAAATGTTAATTTACAACTGTCTATAGCTAATAAAGCGCTTTTGCTATCGCTAATAATAATAACATTTCTAACATTACTACTGGAATTTACATATAATAATGCCATATAAATTGCGTAACATTCTGCAGTAAAAATTGAACAATTGTTGTTTAGTAAAATACATTTTGTACAGCCTAAATTACTGTCGAAATAAGCTGCTTTAACTTCTTGGGTGCTTTTGGATCCATCCGTATAAATTTTATAAAAATCTTTTTTATGATCTAATATTCTAAGCAGTTCTGTTTTACTATTGATATCGAGAATAATTGTAAATTTTTTTTCCCAAATGCTTTCAAATTTATATCCATAAATAGGCCATAGAGAGCTAGAATAGACAGATTTTGAGATATTTATCGTTAAATGTAAAATAGCTGACATTTGCGGAAGCATTGCAGAATTTATTGATTGAGCGTTAATAATATTTGTAGAAGACATTATACAACTCGATAATTCTTCTACTAACGTTAACTTCCTAACAGGTAAAGAAGAGTTTATTGCAAGCATTTTTAGACAAAATTTCTGAGCTAACATCAAGCGTCTTAATATTAGAGGAGGAATACCTGTTTCAATTTCCATTGAGTTAATTGGTGTAGATTTCATAGCTCCCGTAATTATTCTTAATGCCCTATTTTGAATAATATCTAGTTTCTTTAGCAGAGATGGTCTAGCATTTATATAGGCAATACAACTATAGTCAAAGTGGCTTCTTACTATGCTTTTATATAAAATACTTAGAATCTTTGCATCAGCACCCCAAAAAACTCCTGCTAAATATCTTAATATATTGATTCTTTTATAAGCTCTTTTACATATACAATCAATATGGCTATTAAACTTAAGTTTATTATCTATAATTACACCAAGGAATTTTTGTTCCTTTACAATAGGGATGTTTTCATTGTTATATGTAACTTGAACATTACAATTTGATTTTCCGAATAACATAACAGAACTTTTGGTAGAATTAATATTTAATTTAAGTTTATTATGGTAAAAAGTTTGCAATTGACTAAGACCTTGGTTTATACTACATTTAGCTATATTTATATTTTGATTAATAGAATACACGACTAAATCATCTGCATATTGTAGGATATTTACATTATTTTCTCTTACATTATTTTGGATCTGAGACGTGTAGAGATTGTATAAAATTGGTGATAAGATAGCACCTTGCATTAATCCTTTATGTGCATACTTAGGCCCATGTATAATATTATTAAATTTAACATATACTGTGCGATTATAAAAAAAGTTGAATATCCATTTTAATAACTTTCCAGGTATTTTTAATTCACTCAAAACTCTGATCAATTGAAACAGGTTCACATTATCATATGCACCCTCAACATCCAGAAATACACATATTGCATTAGAGTGAGCAAAGATAGAATTTTTGATGTCAGCAATGAATGAAACGAAGCCTTCAACTGCACTTTTACCTTTTCTGAAACCTAGTTGATAATCAGGTAATAAAGAATTTGTTTCTACAAAATAATCCAACCTTACTTTAATCATGTGTTCAAATATTTTCCCTACGCAAGAAGTGAGAGAGATAGGACGATAAGAGTTATGATCTTGAATTGGTTTATTATTTTTTAAAATTGGAAGAATACATTGTGTTTTCCACGATTCAGGAACAATTTGAAAAGACCATAAAAGATTGTATATATTTAGAAGAACTAATTGTGCTACTTTATGTAACTTTTTAATCATTAAATATGGAAAATCATCCAAACCAGGTGTCGAATCTTTCCTTGACTGTAAAGCACTATTAAATTCATCCCAACTAAACTGTTTTAGAAGAAATTCATTATTTTTATCTTCTTTTGTTTTATCAAATAAATTATCTAAACAAGTATCATTTTCAACTCCAGTCTTTGTATATTTATCAAAAAAGTCTGGTATAAAACTATCATTTCTACTGTTAGAACCTATTTTTATGCGATTAAATCTTTTTATAAAATTCCATATATTGCTAATGGGAGTGTATCTATTAAATGAAGTGCATAAATTTTTCCAACTTTTCCTTTTTTCTTCTTTAATAATCCTCTTTTTCGTAGCTTCCATTTTTTTATAGTTAAGATAATTTTCCATATTTAAATTCCGTCGGTAATTACATAAAGCTGATTTACAATCATTTACAGCCTTTGCACAAATGTCGTTCCACCAAGGGGAAGGGGCTTTATTATCTCTCTTTTTTGTGTAATATTTCAATTTGGGAACACATTCCTCTTTTAAATTATTTAGGATATTACAAAATTTGTTGTAAGATCCTACAGGATCTTCATTGGTTATCTTAAAATTAATGAAATGACTTTCTGAGAGAAAATAGTATTTTTCCCAATTAGCCTTATTATACATATATTTATTTACATTTTTATTAAAGTCATAAGTATTTGGAGATGCAATTATATTAGTAAATGTAGGGTAATGATAGCTACCTAATGGATCCTCACCCACATACCAGTCGCATATGGGTGCTAACTCTGGACTAACTAAAGTAACATCAATGGCAGATATGTTGTCATTTGGCCTACGTACAGTAGTGGCACTACCAGTATTAAGAATACACAAATTTAGATCATCTATTAAATCATATAGATTTTTACCTCTAGTTTTAGTTAAAGTGCATCCAAATGCTACATGATGCGCATTGAAATCACCTGATATTATGTATGGTTTAGGGAGACTGGTTATAATATTTTTTAATTTAGAAATATTAATTTTATTTTTAGGTGGACAATATACACATAGAATAGTTAGAGGACCGACTTTTGTATCAACAGAAATGGCAATCGTTTGAACATCTTGGAAATTTGGAGTTGAAAGTTGGACATATTTTATAGAACTTTTAATTAAAAAGGCTACACCGCCATGTTCATTTTCAGCATTTTTAAAAATAAAATCATATCCAGGCATGTAAAAGTGTGAATGGGAACTTTTTAACCATGTTTCATTTAATAAACATATATCTATTTCATTATCAAATAAAAGTGTTTGTAACAAAGGTTTTTTATTATTAATACTTTGTATATTATGTTGTACTAGTTTTAAACTATCCATTATTCAGATAAGTTTTTAATAAAAATTTCCTTAATATGAGATGTGGTCTTAATTGATTCCGAATTTCCTAATGCTACTAATGTTTTTATTATCGAGTTCATGACTTTTGTATTATTTACAATATC